>NW_026725683.1:300000-512482 GCF_029784015.1 Lycium ferocissimum
CTTTTTTTGCGGACAATAATGTCGGCTCATTACATCAAGTGTACCTAAACGTTAAGATCGTCGTTTTAGGGGTTGTAAAGTGTCTCGAAGTAAGTTTTGTTTGTTTGAATCTTGTTATCTTTAGATTTAAGTGTTTTATTTTATAAGGTGTTAATTTAAGTGTTTTATTATTTAGTCAAGACATTATTTTATTTTGAATGGACAAAAATAAATATTATATTCAAAAATAATTCATCCAATACGAGAGGTTCAAAATAATTCATTGCAATAACCAAATAATACATCATTATTTACAATAACAAAATATTTTAAACAATACATCAAGTACAAGACGCTCTTCCACGACGAGAGGTACTTGCACCACCACGGCCTTGTAGGCTACACAAACACTTATCATGGCCAAACTCCTTACATGTAGAGCACCTGCGAGAGTATGTCCTATCATTGACATCAATTTGATTGTGAATCCGAGTTCATTCTTTAACCTGGATTCTACGGATATATTCCTTATTAGCAACCATTGAAAATGGTTCGTTTGGTCAATAAGCTTGATCACCAAATGGGTAGAAGTGGCTGGCAAACATAGAAGTGGCCAGCATACGCTTTAAGGTAACTTTTAACGCTGTATTCCGATGCCACATAACTTGATACCGTTTTTCCCATTGACTTGAATCACTTGACGGCATGAGAACACGACATGTGGTATGTTTGCCACTTACCACAATTACATGTTCTCGTGCCCTCATAAACGGTATGTAAGTTTCCTCCCCGACCTTCATAATAACCTGTCCTGACTTCATACACACGTTCAGCCAGGTTATACTCGGTCATCTCGTGCAGCTCACATTTTTTCCTGTGATGCTCCATCATTATTTTCGGTTTTGGCATCCATCTCCCCCCCTCTGCTAATATGGCTTTGGCATGCTTTGTTCTTGTCACAAACCGTTCACAACTTGCATGAAAGTCATTTTCACCATTGCAGTAATGGGTAGTCCCCGAGCATATTTTAGCAAACCATTGAATGACTCCGAGCTTTTTGTTGTAAGCATCCCCCATCTCTTGCCTTCATCAGCATGTAGTGTCCATTTTTCAACTTCGATTTTCTTCAACCAAGTATATGCTTTTGGACTCACTACCTTGATCGTCTCTATCCTTGCAAGCCATTTTTTTTTGTTGATGCTCCATCGCAACTGCCCACATCAATTTATTGAGTGTCTTTGTTTCCAAACTTCATTTGAAAATTTACCTTAATATGCCTTAAACAATAGCGATGGTAAGCAAATGGAGGCTGCCACCTCTCCAAAGTAGACATACTGTGCATTATGCCTTGATGTCGATCAGATAGCATGCATATGCCCATACGATCCTTAATAATATGTCAAAAACATTCCCCATGTCTAGTTGTTCTCGTTAGTGGCAATTACGAAAGCAAGAGGGAATATCGACCCATTGGCATCCACTCCTACTGCAATCAGTAGCTTGGTGACGTATACACCATATACATGTGCCATCTATGGATATATTTGTGACGATGAGCAAAACCATCAATACATGGTTTGAATGTCCAAAACACAAAGTTGAATTCGGGCAGAAGCCTCCACTCTACAACAGTACCAGCATTGAATTTTTGTAGAGCTGCCATATACCTCAGGCAATGTCTGGAAAGAGCCCTCCCAATTTCCATAAATCATCTCAAACGCACACCTACTCCCAAGATATCCCTTTCTCATGCTTATCCTTTTATGATATACTGTCTTAACGTTTCTAATGCAGTCTTTGATGGGGATCCTGCACAAGTTTAAACAAACAACATTTAGCAATGATAATTTAATTGATGTAAGAATTATAATGAACTAGGTCGAATAGGTTACCTTGGGGTTTCGGCAACGTCTTTAAGTAGCACTTGAGCAATCATATTTATATCTAAATTAAAATGATCTGCTCGATTCTCTCCCATATTACAAGTGTGATGTTGGTGGAATTTTGTGATAACCCACATACCATCGGGCTTAAAAATTTCCCGAAGCATCCATTGACAGCATTAATACTATCATCTACAAACTAGTCTCCATACTTTTCATACTTTTCTGGTTGAATCATCAACCCTATACTTCCTCATTCCCTTGTAACTATAAATTTTGACTACCCTTTGCAATGCCTTTTTTTATTCGAAGATCATGCCTCTTTCAAAGTAGCAATAATCTTTTATAATATCGGTCGGTTCTTTCCACATTTTTTGGCAACTTTGATCATCTCTTTTGGTGAAGACAAAGGCATCAGTATGACCTTGGAGATTGTCACATATGGAATATTGTCAGTCTGCCACTGCATTGGGCTTTCGGGATTTGGGTTTTCCGGCATCGGACTTGCATCATTTCTATTAAATTTGCTTGCTGCATACCAGATTGAACATCGACCTCTTCATTTTCATCATCATCATCGGTTACTTTTGCATTATTCGGTTTGCTATCACCTGATGATGTCTCACAATAATTTGGACAATCATGCCCATCTAAGAAAGGCATCTTTCTACATGAAAAATAACATATTTTAATACCAACATCAAATATATATGAACTATTTAATATCAAGGTAATCAACCTACCGATATTGATCTATATTGTCATGGTTTGGAGAAAGATCAACTCCACTGAACTGAAAGTTTTGCCCAAAATCAACATTTGGTACCACTGACGAGTTTTGTGAATAATTTTCACTATAAGTTTGATTAAATTGTTGGTTTGGAGAAAGATCAACTCCACCGAACTGAGAGTTTTCCCCAAGATTACTCATATCAGATGTATAACCCCAACAAAGATACCAAAAATGGATGTTTAGCAAAAAATAAAAAAAATAAACACGTGCTACTACACAAAATAATAATTTAAAAATTGATATTTACCAATTTTCAGTAGTGTAAGTTTGATTAAATTGCTGGCTTAGAGTTTCCAGCGGCACTTGACCACGTAAGATGTCTCCATAAGAACTAAATTCCCAATAAGTGTTATCATGAGTGGGCTGGACTTGTGGGACTTCTTGAGGTATCTTCTCAATATACATTTCAAGAACATAAATGGCGACTAAATCCCTATATTCTTCAGGCGCCCTCAAATACTCCCTCAAAGAGTCATCACCATTGATATTCCACAAACCATAAAACACCAAACCTTATGAAACGGTTTGTGGATATCTGCCTATTACAGATAATCCATACTGAATGGGATTAGTTTTCATTTTTTTTTTTAAAGTAACTGACTAATGTTTCGTAGTTCAACGTTGTTGGAAACTTTACATGGGCTTATGGTTTGATACTATAACGAACGGTATTATTGTCATCAAGTATATCTCCATCCCAGAATAGAGAAACATTAACAGTTGAAGATGGAGAAGACATTTTTTCTCTAAAGTTTGGTTTTTCTCAAGAACTTAAAAGACTTAAACTTATGAAATGGATGAGTTTTTACCTCATCCAACATTCATATTAAATAGGAAAAATTTGAGCGCAAAAGTGAACATTTAAAAAACGTGGGATTAACCTCTATTGCGCATGAACCACTGGGTAATACTTTTGTGCATGAAAATGTTGCGCAATAGGATAAGATTCCTGAAATAATGCAGCATTGTGTTATCAAATCAAGCATAATGTGTCATAAAAAGCGATCAAATAATGGAGCATTGTATTGTCAAATCAAGCATAGTGTGTCGTAAATGGCTCATATAGCGTATTTTAAATGTTGTGCAATATAAGAAAGCGTTCAGATAATGCATGGTGTTGTCAAGTCAAGCATAGTGTGTCATAAAATCAAATAATGGAGCATCATGTTAAATCAAGTATAGTGTGTCATCTATGGCTCATATATTGCGCATTTAAATGTTGTGCAATATAAGAAAGCGTTCAGATAATGCAGCATGGTGTTGTCAAGTCAAGCATAGTGTGTCATAAAAAGCGATCAAATAATGCAGCATTGTATTGTCACATCAAGCATAGTGTGTCATAAAAAAAAGGTCAAATAATAGAGCATTGTGTTGTCAAATCAAGCATAGTGTGTCATCTATGGCTCATATATTGCGCATTTAAATGTTGTGCAATATAAGAAAGCGTTCAAATAATGCAGCATGGTGTTGTCAAATCAAGCATATGGTGTTGTCAAATCAAGCATAGTATGTCATAAAAAACGGTCAAATAATGCAGCATTGTGTTGTCACATCAAGTATAGTGTGTCATCTATGGCTCGTATATTGCGCATTTAAACGTTGCGCAATATAAGTTAATGTCATAAAAAGCGGTCAAATAATGCAGCATTGTGTGATCAAATCAAACATAGTGTGCCATAAAAAGAGAACAAATAATCAACCATTGTGTTGTCAAATCAAGCATAGTGTGTCATCTATGGCCCATATATTTTGCATTTAAATGTTGCGCAATATAAGTTAGTGTCATTCTAAAAACTCATATTTTGCGCAATATAAGTTGGTGTTGTCAAATCAAGGAGTAATATATAACATGATTGACGAACAACTAGTATTTACATTAAAACGAGTTATCATGTCATTCTATACCCAATTTGTTGATATTGGTTCTATTACATGTTTTACCCCAGCAGACATATTCGAAGCAATGGGTAGGATATGGGAACTAGATGATGATTTTAAATACTCAAATAACCCGAATAACAGATTCAATCGAGAACAAAATAATACAATAAGAGAGGAGTGGGATTGGCGTGTCAGCGAGGCTGCAGCACTTGAACAAAACTTAAGGTCATTAGGGCTTAAACGCCCAAAAAAATATGCTATATCAATGCATCGTGACACTTCATAAGAGTTGAATTTTGCTCTTAACCGTTTTTGCGAAGAGAACGATCGGATGAAAATGCGTTGCCTAAGGGTAGAATATGATCAACATAGTTACGTAAGATTCAGATCCAAGTGGGATTCAGACTGTGAGATGTCCGATGAAGATTAATATTTTTTAAGAACAAAGTAAGTAGGTAGGGTCATAATGACCATCCCCCGAGGGTACTTGGGGGTTTGCAACTATATAAGTAGCCTTTCATTTGTTAGTAGACTATAACATATTCAATGTCGAGTAGAAGAAATGTAGATTGGTCTTTATTCCTTCCAAATGATTCGAATAGCAGTGGTGTGATAGTTCAAATCATAGCAGTTATTCCAGTGAAACAAGTTTTCTTGATAACAATGATTTTAAACTAGACGATTTGAAACCCCAGCTTCTTATAGAGCGTAATGATGATTTTTGCAGCGTGAAATATTCAGATCCACAAGAATATTTTTGCGGGTTACACCGAGAATGGACATATCGGCATGCCGAATCAGAACGTCTTGTTCGTGACTTGGAAAATCTAATGCTCAAATCCCAACAAGGTACTCAATAACCATGCCTCGAATAGGTCCAGAAACTTGCGAGCTTGCGGTACAAAGGATTAGAAAAGAAAACAACAGAATGCTAGCAAGACGTTATAGATTTTACATGCTAAAGTTGGCCGAAAAACAAGCATCATCAACAAGTAGAGAATTAACATCTACAGAAAAAAGATATGTCTTAAGAAACCCAAAATGTTGTTCTGAGGACGATATTGAGGACTTCTATTCTGATGATGATTAGGGGTTATTTTGGTTCACTCTCTTAGATTTTGGGTCATTTAAGTTTCGGACTTATGCGGTTAATTTGTATTTTTAGTTATGATGAAGTCATCAATTTGAATATTTTTAGTATGTTTTTAATTTGCTTTGATTCTTATAGTCTATTATTAATTTATATAATCTTCTTAGAGTTAATAATACATAAAAATTTCAACAATTCACAATTTAAAAATAAATAAAAAATACAAATAAATTGGTACATAAAGGGTGCGGATTACATAGTAAATGAAAACGTGCAACTAATAAAAACAAAGTACATAAAAATAACAAATTAAATAGAAAATACATAGAAAAACAAAATACATAGAAATATTAAACTTAATAAATAGAATACATAGAAATAATAAACAACAGCAACATAGCAGAAACAATCTTCCAAAATTTCAGTTTTTCTTTCAAAGCATTTTTCTCGTGTTGAGTGTCTCTAAAGTTAGCTTTGAAAAAACTTTGTTTTTCTTTGGATTGTAGCAAGACCTCCAAAAGGTCAATTTTTTCTTGAGCTTCTATAAGCTTAAACCGCAAGTCAAACTTCACGGTATCTCTAGTGATACGTGAGGTCGGGGTATCTCTATCAATAGGAGGCTTTTTAATCTTTGTCGCCATCGTTTTATCCACAGGAATGCTATCTTCCCAACGAAAATTTTGCAACCGCCCATATTCTATAAACATTACAAGAAAATCAGTTTTTAAAGTAAAATATGTAGATAATGTGAAAAAAAATTAAACCCAAAAACAATTGTGAAAGCACTTACTTCGGGCACTTCACAATGCCAAAAACGACGCCTTGGGTTATCTAGAGTCTTTGATGTTCTTAGCTTACAATAATGACCACATTCACAAACATCGAGTTTTATAGCAAAGTTTGACGTTTCAGAGCTTTGAGACATGATTTTAGGAGGGGCTAAAGTATGTTGAAAGAGTGAAAATAGAATAGGTGAAGAAGAGTAACTTGAAAAAATGAAACTGGAAGGGTTTTTATTAAACACCTATTGCACACTAATTTAGTGCGCAAAGGGTAATTTGGTTAGTCTTTTTTTTTACTGGGTTATTTTAGTACCCGAACTCACTTTGTATGTCCCTTAAGAATTAATAAATGAAGTATGTATTTTACCATATTACCCATATTAATTGATGTATAGTCTCAATAAACTTGGGAGATGATTTGAAAATGAGTAATTAATGTTAAGGGCAGTGGCGGAGCCACACTATGCTAAGCGTGTTCATCCGAACCCCCTCGGTGGAAAAAAAAAAAAAAATTATTTTTTTTATATATAAGGTTAAAATTAGGCCTCTTTTTTATGTTATATATAGTAGATGTTGAATGTTGAACCCCCTTAGGGTTCTTCGTATGTTTACTTTTTTATATTTTGAACCCCCTCGGCGGAAATTCTGGCTCCGCCACTGGTTAAGGGTAAAACAAGAAAAAAAGTTTGTCTACCTCTTGATATGCTAAAGCGGATAAGTAAAAGTGAAAATTTATTTTTAGTATAGTGGACAAGTAAAAGTGAACGGAGGGAGTATATATTTTGAATTCAAACCTAAGGAATTAAAAAAATCCTGGTACTACTAAAAATAGAGATTTTTCCCACTGACCTTCAGTGAGAAATTTATGCTATAAAATATGATTTTCCACTGAACCAGCTCAGTGGAAAAACGCATGATGGGAAATAGGTTTCCTTGAAACGCCGGAAAATTTCCTAATTTTTCTGTACAAAAACACTATTATATAAGTTTTTCCTACCGACATTCAGTGAAAGTAACCACTAAATATTTTTTCAGTGAGAAAAAAGTTATTTTTAGTAGTGAGGAGTGGTTTCCTCTTTAATGGACTTGATACGACATGGCTTTAAATTAATCGAGGATCAAAACGATACCAAATAAGAAATAGAAAAAAAAGAAAGAAAATAAACAATAACTAGCAATGAATGAATGTTAGCCCCCCCATCATTCAGTTGCATTCTTTAGTTTCTTTTGGAAATTTGTTGTCTCATCTTTGTCTCGGTACTCTGGGCACATTACTGGCTCACTCGGGAGTGACACGTTCTGTACTCACTTCTAATAGTACTATCTTTCCATTCAAATACTTGTCTTTTTCACTTCGAAAATTCAACCAAATGTTGTCAAAAAGGTCTAGTATCACATGGTGTGGTTCAAGGGTGTCAAATCGATTGGTTACATTGGATTTAGACGGGTCAAAATAGATTGAGATTAATTGTGTCAAGATGAACTAAATAATGAATCAATATTCAACCTATCCAACTTTTACATAATTTTGTTTTTGTTTTTTGTTTTGTAATTTATGTAATTACATAATAAAATTATTTTTTTGTCAAGGTTCCTTGTGAGACAATTGAATTCTAAAAGAAAATGGACTAAATTCAGAAGGTAAAAATGGGGCTAAGCTAAAAATCGACGGGTCATTACTATTACAAACTTAAGCTGGTCGAACAAATCAAGTTGTCACGGGCTAATTTCGTAATTTTGTCACCCTTAATGTGTACTAAAATTTAAGCTATACATGCTGGTACTAGTAGCGTAAAAAGCTTTTTACACTATCAGTAAATTTTAACATGTGTTAGCAAAGTCAGTTACCATTTTTACCAAATTTTTTTTTTTTTTCTTACCTAATATCGACATTCGTATCGTGACCCGACTAAATTTGAATTACCAATTATTGTTTATTGAAAATGATTATCTATAATTATTTAATAAGTGTATATATATATATATATATATATATATATATATATATATATATATATATATATATAAATTAAGCTCGTGTTCTGATCATGCTATTCTTGGTGGGAGACTAATTAAGGGAAAAGGGATGCAAGAGGAAATTACATAACAGAGTTTAGGGTTCTTTTTAGGCCAAACTCATCGACAGATATCTATGGTCGTCCACTTTTTTCAATTGAACACCTCAACTTAGGAATGTTCTATTGAGCACTTAGACTATCCGAATTTTGCTCAAATTGTTTTAAAAAGGACATACTTTTCTTCTTTATTTTCACATGCATATGTCGAATATTCTAATTAGTTTGAGATTAAGGGTTGTTGATTAACATATATTCACTGTATCAAATTATTGCAGATCTAAAATAAATAGTTTTACTATCACGTTTTTTAATAGTTTATTGTATTAAAAGCATGAACTTCCTACTTTAAAAGTTAAATTATGAAATTATCCTTTCTAAATACCCTTTTATATAAGATTTAAACACCTTCGCTACATACTCTTTCACCAAAAGTTACAACCATTCATCACACAGACATTTTATCATCACCATTCATTTCCTTGGTTTCTCTTTTCACCAAAGGTTGCAACCACTGCTACCGTGGCAGTCTTGCAGCAACAAGAAGATGAAACACTATACCCTACTTTTAATAATTAAAAAGTGACGCCTCTTAACAGCCTCTTATTCCCAAGCCAACACTTCAAACTCTATACCCATTTCAACGGTCATCAAATTTCGGCTAACTCCCATTATCAGTCTTCAGCTTCGCCCAGGATGAGAGGAAAGTGAATCCTAATTAATTGTAGTAGTGTTTGACTACCATATCATCTCTTCAGTTTCATATAAATGAAAGTTGTCGTTCTTTCCAAAAACTATTAGAAAATTAATTTTTTTACTCCCTCCGGTTAAAACAGAGTGTCAAATTAGCATTTATTTTTTAGTTAAAAAAGAGTGTCCGCTCATCAAATCAAGAAATAATTAAATTCATTTTTCAAGATTTTTGTCCATATTAAGTCTTTAAGTGACCAAAACTCAATATCTATTTAATTAGGGGTAATTTCATCAATTTATTTATTTTTGCCTTGGAGTTAAATTTCTTAAGGTGTGTGTAATTGGCTAAGTGGACACTCTTTCTCAACCGGAGGGGAGTATTCTAATTAAAGGACAATTTCTAACAGATAGACGTTCCTTTGCGTCTATATTATATATACATATATATAGGTATATATTATAGCCGAGTAGATTTATTGTAAGATTTGAAAAATATACACATGAATCATTTCCTCTGAGATTTACATCTTCTTTGTTATGATAAAGGCATATATCTGTATAATGTTATTTTCTGCTATCAACTTAGCCATGTTGTTAAAGGCTTGTAGCCATGCGTATTATATAATGTTGGCTTTTTGCTATTAAATTTGCCATCAGTTGATGAAAAGTAAGCAATAATGCATGAAATTATACCTTGCCTGTTTGTTTATTTGATATAAACACAATAAATGCGTATGACCAATAGTTAAGAAACGCAATATCCTTTGTGTTGGAAGGTTATATTTAGTAATGGAGTTGCTGTTTAGGTTAAGTTATCCGTATATTTGCGTAATTTAGTATTTGTCTGGAATAAATTTTCAAGTCTTGTTGTTTGTTTGGAAACTTCTAGAATTTGATGTTTGTTTGGAATAAATTTCTTTTGATAATTATCTTTTATTTAAATATTTACTATTGCATGCATCCAATGTAAGTTTGCTTTGCATTCTTTTAACAGGTTACTTTGATTACCCAGACACAATATTAGAAATACTTCTACTTTTGGCTATTAGAATTATTTCAATATAATTGAAATAATAATCGTTACTTCCACTACAAGATGCTGATATTTCTTAACATTATTTTATATTTCAAACAAGAATGTTAATCATAATAGAAAGTACATAACTTATCTTATATTATTAATACTATACTATTTTTTTCGTCTTCCTATCTATTTGAGGTTCAATCAAAGTAGAAATATCAATGTCAGCAATAAGAATCTTGGTCATGATAGAGAAACCGAAAAGATTGAAAGTGACATACGGCAGGATTATCACACATATAAAGAAGTATTAGGTATGTGTGTTTTAAAATTATAAGTAATATAGTTATAAATAGTTTTTAATACCATAATTTAATCGTTTGCCTTTGTCGATGTTTAATTATTTTGAATTCAAGTATTAATTATGTCCCAATGTATGTTATTCTTTTAACAAAAAACGAAGACTATTTTCTATCCTTTTCGAGAACTTGCAACCCTTTAATTTCTATTGTATGTATAACTCAAACATATACTTTGGTATGAGATTAAACTCTTATCATATAATAAAATTGTGATCATAAACGTGAGGTGGTGATCCATGTCATTTTTTCATTAATCCAGGTTTTATAAAATTGAAAATTAGAGGGTACATCGTTTAATTACTAATTTTAAATACCAAATTAATAAAAAATGACCCATACACCTTACCACCAAAATTTAATTTGGAGGTTTCATATATGAACTTGAAAATGCATGGATGAGTCAATTTGGATATTCTTTTACATTCTATATTCGATGGCGCAATTTACAATATATTTGTGGCCATTTACGATAGTTGAATGGCGATAGGTATTGTATAACTCAAACATATACTTTGGTATGAGATTAAACTCTTATCATATAATAAAATTGTGATCATAAACGTGAGGTGGTGACCAAAATTGAAAAAAGGTACTATTACTAAAGAAACAGTTCTTTCTCCCCAAAATTTAACTTTCATGAACTTGAAAATGAGCAATTTACAATATATAAATTTGAAATCTTCAATCAAAGATAAATTTAATCTCAAAGTTAATCCTGAATATCCCATCAAATATATACAAAAATTGATAGCCCATCAAATTTGGTATTATTTTATCCCACCCAGAAGGTGGAATAAGTTAGTCCAATGATTATAATCTCAAAATGACCCCTTAATTAATACTTCTCTACTATTTTAAATGTTGATGTATTAGTTGACATTATTGATTGGATCTTGTGTTGAGTTGTCGTATTGTAGATCCTACATATTAACAAAGGATTGAAGAGGAAATTTCATGAATGCTCAGCGGGTTCACAACAAGATGATGATACCAAAAAAGAAAATTGGCATGTTTTAAACCAGATGGAGACGTTAAAAAATGCCAAAGATAGTAGGACCCTTCTTTCCTTTTTCATTGTCTTCTGTTTCTCTAATAATGCTCAATTTTACGGTTGCATTTTTGAAAGGATGTCAATGTCGACTAGAAGACACCTGCTTATGACAGTTTAAACGAACGAATGAAAAGAACATACACAAGGAATATCATCTATAAGAAAGTATTAGGTGAGATACGTTTAAATAGATATTTGTACCTCACAAAATCAAAATAATAAATCGCATATATCTAATTGAACTTTGATAGTTCTTATTTCTAGGTTCAAACGATATCAAAATCATCTAGATATCGGCAAGCAAATTAGAATACAACAATCCACACTGATCATTTACAGAAACTTGTGCTTTATTCGTTCGTGCATAATTATTTACTCAACTCTATTTTAATAATATTGATTTTATTTTATAAAAATGTATATTACATGAGCTAATATACACGCATGAATATCAATGTTGTTTGACCAAAATATCCTTCACATATTGAACGACCTTTATACCCTTTTAAGTTGAAATTTTATCTAAAAGATAATTTCATATAGAATAATATTGTAATATTAATCTTTGTTGTAATATACTAGGACTTCAAATTCAATTGAAATCCTAGGAATCCTATACCAACGTATTTAATTTGAGTTATTCAGAGACAAGGACTCCTAACTTACTCATTATTCATGTAACTGATTTCAACCAAAACAACTATTTCTTCAATTTTTGTTTCAATAAAAACTTAAATATAATAACTGAAATCAAGAAAACATTATAATTTCTTGGCATTATTCTTCATTTATTAGTAGTACTTTTCCACCCTATCTTCTTACTGGGTATGGTGATCTCATACAATCTTTAAATTACACCAAATAAAATGAATGATATAGAAATGTGTTAGTGGAGTTAATTTAAAAAAATATTTTTCTTAGTAATGATTTTCAATATATAATGAAAATAAATACACTATATGGTCATAAGCTAGCTCAATTCCTAATGTTGGATTATTTTAGTCCTAACATTTTCTCCGGACCCTGCTAAAGCGCGAAATGTTTGTGCACCAGGCTGACTTTTTAAAAAAAAATATATATATATTTTTTCACATAGATAAAAATATAAGGGAAAATGGTTCAAAACACACTCAAACTATGGTCAAAATTGCCATAACACACCTCAACTTTGCGGGGGTCCTATGACCCCCCTAGACTTATTTTTTATGTATTATTTATGCTTTTATGCGGTAACCTGGACAAGCAAGTGAAGCTACTCTCCTTCCGCGCGTAAGAGAAGCTATAAACTAAATGGACCAGTCTATATTTGCCACACGGCCGTCCAAATAACATTTTTAGTTCCCCAAATCCAATATCAAATCCCCACAACGGCTATAACTTGTTCTCTTCTTCCACATTGAGTTCTTCCCCAAATTTTGTGGTAAATTTCTTCTCTTTATGTTTCAATTCTTACCCAAGATTGGATTCTTACAATTTCTTTCGCCAAATTTCTGTTTAAAAATTAGGGTAAGCTATGGAAGAAACAAGATTGGATTTGAATAAGCTTTGTATGGACAATGAAGATCCAATGTTCAATGCCAAGGTGCGATGTAATCATGGTCTCTTGCTCCCATTGAAGACTTCCTGGTCCGACAACAATCCTTGAAGAAGATATTGGTCTTGCCCCTACTATGGTTTGAAGAAGTGTAATTTTTTTCAATGGAGGGATCTTTCCAAAGTTGATGAAAGATTGAAGTACATTATTCCAAAGTTGGTGAACAAAATGAAGGAGATGCACGAAGAATTAGCTTCAAAAGAGAAGAAAATTAAAGAGATGGAAGAAGGATGTGGAAGTTCGAAACTGCTGAGATGTTGAAGGAGATTGTGATGGAAGAACAATCTGCCTCAAGTGATAAGAAAATGAAGGAGATGGAAGAACAATCAAGTGTGATTAATCTGTCCGAAATTGAAAATTCAAAAGAGATAAAATAGAAAAAGAAGGGGATCAACAACTTTAGCTCTAATTTGATTTTCACATTTTGTATCTTGTTTTGTTTTGCTAGTTGGATCAGTTGGTTAATGCGAGGATATGCAAAGACTTGTCATGACCAATTGCCATAGTGGTTCTTGTATGTTTGAATTGAATACTTTAGTTTTGTGCTTAATGTAAGGTAGGAAGAGCTTGGAAAAATGTCTTTTGTGTTGTGATTAATGTTAGTTAGGAACTACTTTTCCCTTTTCTTTTGTCTTGTCGTTAATGTATATTAGGAAGTCCTTTTTAGTTTTCTTTTGTTTTGTGTTTAATGTAAGTTCGAAGTTGATGAATGAAATCCCTTTAATTTAGAAAGCAAAGGTGTTATATGTGCATCAACATAAACTTTACTTAAATTGAAAACACGGAGACCTAATCTAATCTAATCTATTTCTATGATCTCCTGCTTTTTTTCAACAAGGAAGGCTATCCGGTCGCTAGCAGCGTCACAGGCCTTGAAACACAATACATCCCCTGTTCTCAATCCGTTAGCATCTATAAATTCTTTCCATCCTTGATAGAGGCGCGTATGAGCACCAAATTTGTAGTTCATGTTCTACGCACCTCTTTCAAAAATTACAGCAGCTTCACGGTCATCTTCTAGGAGAAATTCAAGAATGCTACTTGGAAGGATCTGCTAAGAAACATGTGATTACTAAAACTAAAATAACAATTGAAAATGACAAATAAATTAGATGAACACTTACGAAATCATCATTTTCGACGTATGATTTGGTCAATTTTTTCTCAAAATAAGCTACCATTTTCGAATTAAGGCTCATGTTAGAGGCTGCCTAGAATGTTATTTGATAGTATTAGAGTGTGAGTGAGAAGTAGATTGGAAGACCTATATGATTTGTGAGTGTGACTTGTGAGTGAAAGCCTATATTTATAATGCGTTTTGCATTAAATTACCCACTAGTTACCCCCCCCCCCCCAACTACCTTAGTTCTTGTTGACCACCTTTAAATCCGGTCAAAAGCTTGAACACATTTAGTGAGCAACATTAATTTCGTTCAATGCTTGACCAGATTTCACTTGGTCCATAAACTGCACATTTTGGACGTTAAACATGTGCACCAACATAGATTGCACATTCTGGACATTAAACATGTGCACCAACAATTTCAAAAAGAAACAGAACTTCCTAATAGAAACAGACCTTGGTATATATAAACAATTGCACTAATATAAGTTTGTACAAAAGTAGTGCATCACATTCATGATGATGCAACATTCAAGTGCGATAGCATAATGTCACAAAACAAGCACCTAAACCACAACTATTTTAGTTTGTTTATCAAAAAACTGCAAAAACTGCCAACTACTTTAGCTTGTTCTAGCAACTACCAACATATTAACACTACTTCCACTACAAAAAAAAAATAGCGTTTAGCGACGGACATATTCCGTCGCTAATCAGCATATATCTGTCGCTAAACATGTGTTGCGACGGATTAGCGACGGAATGTCATCTGTTACGATTTTGCGCGTTGCTAACCTCTTAGCGAAGAAAAAATGAAATCCGTAGCAAACTTAGCGACAGAGTAGCGACGTATGAGATCTGTTCCACATTATAACAACGGAATATTTTGTCGCTATTGTTATGAATTCCGTGACTAATTTCATATTTCATTTCGTCATTTTAGTAAATTAGCGAGGAAAACCTTTGTCGCTAATTCATCACAAAGTATTTGAATTATTTATGCCCTGCATTTAGCGACAATACAATGTTTGTCGCAGTCCGTAGCCTACTGTTTTCCCTCTAGCAACGACCAAAATCCATCGCAAATTTGTCACAAATATTTTTCTTCTAAAATTCTTTTTATTTATTTATTTATTTTAAATACACCTGTTGAAACATACTAAATATAAGTTAATAAATACCCTTAAAAATAACTGACATTCACATAAAATAATATTATAAAAAAGATTCAAAATAGATAGCGAAATCCTAATCATTAAGTCCAAAACACTGACAACACCAAGCTATCAACTACCAAAAGAACCCACATCCATCAAGTATTGTTAGTGTATAATTTTGTTCTTTCCAACAAAAAAATAGATAACATAAAAAACTAATGCATGGGTTAAGGACTACGATCATCATCAGAAACTAAAGGATCAACATCGCCAACGTTAGCAGTAGTAGTAGGAGGCGCTATGGGTGTCACAACTGATGGTTTGTCAATAGGAGTATTTGGATGATGTGATGGTGAAGAAATCACTCTGCGTGCCTTCTCAATAAATAAAGGAAGCAAACGATCAGTCAGTGTAGGAATCAATCGCATCACTAACTCCTCCATATTTTCTGTCGGTGCTAATTGAGAAGTTGAAGGTGATGCTAATGCTGAAGCATTAAAGCCAGAATTGACGCTAAGATTCAGCCCATAATAACTTCGTGCTTGAGATCTAAGACCATATATTCTTCTCTTCCTTGTTCCCCCAGCAGCTTCGTAATATGCTTCACATTGATCAATATTAGAATGAGACAATGATTTTTCCCATAATATTTCTTGATATCTTTCTTGTAATAAGTAGTGAAATTAAAACATCAAGAATACTAACCATTCAATTTTACCAAATAAAAAGAGAAATGAATTCCAAAGATAAGGGAGCAGATATTTATCCATTTTTCGTTGGAAGTCTCATTATGACCAACAAAAAGAGTTTCATACAACTTGGATATAAGTGATCATATATATTTGTCTCATAGTCAAGTAACAAAACATGAAAATAAAGACAATTAGAGTTCCTAAACAACACATAAAAGGACAATTTCAGGCTATTTCTTACTGAGTTAAGTCATTACTGATACTGCTTTTCAGTTCTTCCTATCTACTAGACTCTGTTTATATCAGGCAAAAGTAAATCTTAATTGACCGGCATCAATAGGATGCAAAGGCTATACAAAAACTGGTAGGGGTGGGCATTCGGTATTCGGTTCGGTATTTTAAAAGTTCGAGTTTGGTAAGTCGGTAATCGGTAGTTGAAAGAAGATACCAAATACCGAACCAAAAAACTTTAATTTGGTAATTCGATAAACGGTAAATCAAACTTCGATTCGGTTCGGTATTCGGTAATACCGTTTCGATGTGCAGCTTCATAAATAAAAGTAAAATTGATATACCTAACAAAAAGAAAATTATGCATAAAGCACATTCATAAGGGGACCAAGCAAAGATCCTTATCAACAATTCAACATGCGGAACAAGGCAAGAATAATGAGCCATTCAAGCAGTCCTAACAACTTTGTATAAATAGGCATACAACTTCAAAACTCATTCACTCACTGTCCATTCTCACATGAACAAGCAGTCTACAGTCAAGATTTGCCTAATCCATTGCAGGTTACTCTTTAACTTCTTTACACAATACCATTAAAACACAATAAGGGAATTATAAGTATCTGAAGGAGCATATTCAAATCTAACTTATAAAGTGAAGTGAGGGAGTTGGTATTGCTAAGGATTTCCTTGCAGTAAGTTGATATTCAGAGAGGTTCTTACATGAGGATACAACAGAAGATCGTCTTTAAGAATTGGGACTAAGGAAGGACTAAGGTCTATCTGGTGATCAAATATATAGAGGCTCTCTGTAGAACCTACTTATGGACTAGTGGATTTGAAACTAGCAACAAAGCTTTGGTAGCTTGGGAACAATTGTGTTTACCAAGATCAGCTGGTGGTTTGAATATTTTACACGTTCAAACTTGGAACAAGGCAGCCATTTGTAAACTCATGTTGGATGCTTAGGAAGATATTCAAGTCTACAACTACTCTAGAGGCAACAGGGCTAAATTTTCAGCAATTGCAACATGTCCAGAATTTCTCATTCAAAGAGTGTTATCTCGCCGAGGGGACAAGTACCAAAAAGTGCCTTGGAGGAGGGCGATATGCAATAATGGTGGGGCACCTAAATGGATATTCATATTGTATCTGGCTATACAGGGAAGGCTACACACACGGGACAGACTAGTGAAGTGGGGCATTACCACTGAAGAGCAGTGCTCTTTGTGTCAAAGTGAGCGTGAGACCATTGATCATCTATTTTTTCAATGCTCCTACTCAGCTGGGATATGGTCTAGACTGCTAAAATGGCAGGGGTGGCAAAGGGTGGCTAGTAAATGGACAGATGAAGTCGCTTGGTTAATTGAATATGCAAATGGGAAACAGGCTTCACATGAGGTATATCGAGTTGTTCTAGCTTGCTGCATTTACTCCATATGGATAGAGCGCAACCAAAGAATATTTCAAGCAAAGCAAAGAAGTGCAGAAGTTGTTTCGAGAACTACCATCCAAAATGTTGTCTACAGGGCATGTCTGCAACCAAAGCTAGCAAAAAGAGTGGAAGAGCTTAACTACTATCCTTAGCCTTAGCTTGTTGATTTAGGCATAAACTAGTTTTGTTTCTGTTGATTACTGACCCTGGGACTATGTCCAGGTGCCAGGTTTCCTTAAAGATATGTGTACAGTTTCCTATTTGGTAAATAATACAAGTTAGTTACCAAAAAAATATATTAAACATCTTTTCCTATAACCTTATGTTCTACATGATTCTCTCTCAACAAATTAAGAAGCTATTTCTGAAACTGATTTCCTTATACTATCATCAACAGTATGTTAAGATTAACTTTAGAATTCTTTGAAGATGGAATCTAAAATTAGAGTTCTTTAATAACCAAAAGATATAATTCAAGATATATCATTAAACTCAAGTCCATATGAAGGAGAGTATAATTGTATATTTTTCTACTAACCATTTTTTTTTTTTTTGCAGGTTCTAGTGGATCTGATTACATATGGGATGGTTTGATACAGTGCTCGACAAAGAATTCTGGTTTTCATAGTATTGGACACAAGATTGGCACACAAATAAGAAAATATTGTCTGCATATTTGCAGCCCGAATTTTGACTACAACTCATTTAAGGCAACTGAGGGATATGGCTTTGATAAAAAGTAGATTCCTTACGATGGAATGAAAGCTTCTATTTCTACAAGATGTTTTGTCTTCCCTATTAAGGAAATAAGTAATACTGAAAATTTGCCACTTCTTTTTTGTCCTAACAATTAAAAGAAGGATCTTTTTGGAATAGGTATTGAGTTAGCATTTATCATCCATAAATCTTTTGGAATAGGTAATTCCATCAAATAACATCTCAAAATTACTATGATGAGCATACCTGTGAACAACAAATATTTCAAAAAAGTAGCTTTAACGGACAATATGTATCATATATATGTATTAAATTAAAAAGTGCGAGTAAATTAAAGAGACATGGGTGGTCATAAACCTGAGTGCCTGAAAATGGCCCCCTTAGCGAAATCTCATTGTGACATAATTATTCATGATTCCAAAATTCAATTTGGCTGCTAGCTTCTACTGTTACAATCATTACAAGGGCAATTCATCAAACAAAGGCAAATATAATAGCTTGGAATTGTGATTACACATAGGTGACCTCAAATTGAATCCATTTATCAAGAGGGAAAAACATCAGATGTTTTTTCTATTAAAAGTGCAGAGAGAGAGAGAGTTGTGTGGGAGAGAAATTTACATCTGCTAGGTGAACTTCACCACCAGAACTTTGGAAGTGTTGTACAGATATGGTGCTGCTACTGGAAATGCAGAGAAATATGGAAATAACACAAGTCACAAAAGCAGTTCCTTGGTCATTTTTTGATCAACAAATGCTAACTATCATTTCATTATTCAAGTTCTTAGTTTTTATAGTTATTTTCTTAGCAATTTGTAGTATCAACTAAAGTCGTCATATAAGGCTTAAGTTTTTCATTAGTTTAATTCTGAAATTATAAAATTTTGAACTTACATGGACAGCTCGGGCACGCTCATCAATAAAAGATTCTCTATTATGATCATGTGTATCAAACCAAGATGTTTTCCTGCCATGTTGTAATCTAAAGGATTGTGTTTCCTCCATACAATAAGGACATGCTAACTTGCCCGCAGTACTCCATCCTGATAACATAGAATATGCTGGGAAGTCACTGATTGTCCACATCAAAGCTGCCCTCAGTTGAAAGTTTTGCTTTTTCGAGATGTCAAATGCTTCTACACCTGTCTCCCACAACAAGGTCAATTCCTTTATTAGAGGTTGCAGATAAACATCAATTTTATGTTTGTGATTGTTTTGCCCAGGAACAATGACAGTTAGGAACATATATGCCTCTTTCATGTACATTCCTGGAGGCAAATTGTATGGGGTGACAATCACTGGCCACAAAGAGTATTTCCTCCCAGATTGACGAAATGGTTGGAAACCATCAGTACATAACCCCAACCTTACATTCCTTGGTTCAGCAGCTAAAAAAGAATGAGTTTTATTGAAGTTCTTCCAAGCCTCAGAGTCTGATGGATGACGCATTACCCCATCCTCTTGTGTATGCTCATGGTGCCATCTCATGTCGTCAGCTGTAGCATGGGATGCATATAATCTTTTCAATCTAGGAGTCAAAGGAAAATAATACATTTTCTTGTAAGGGACCAATTTCCTCTTACGAGAGCCGACACGACGCTTATACCTCTAGTTGCCACAAAATTTACAAGATGTAATGTGTTCATCATCACCCCAATACAACATACATCCTGAATCACAACAATCAATCTTTTCAACTGGCAAACCCAAACTACGCACTAGTTTCTTAGTCTGATAATAGCTATCAAGCACTTTGTTATCTTCAGGTAAAGCCTCTTTCAACAATTGTATCATTTGGTTATAACCTCTCTGTGACAAAGTATTCTCCATTTGAATATTTAACATTCTGGAGACTACTGCAAGTTGAGAGAGAGAAGAACCGGGATATAATTTTTCATCAACAGCTTGTAGCAAATCGTAAAATCTTTGGGACTCGGGATTAGGCTCCTCCTCCATTGAAGGATTAGGCTCCTCCTCCATTGAAGGTTCATAAGGATGAGAAGAATCAGCTTCAATATTGCTATAAGATTGCGAACTTGTACCCTGACCAAAGTTGG
Organism: Lycium ferocissimum; assembly: GCF_029784015.1. NCBI lineage: Eukaryota > Viridiplantae > Streptophyta > Magnoliopsida > Solanales > Solanaceae > Lycium > Lycium ferocissimum. The sequence goes on from NW_026725683.1 coordinate 320,617, forward strand.
GACCAGCTGCATCCAAGACCATTTGTCAGTATGGATTATCGAATCCCAATTCAGGCTGAGAACTACCGTGCAAATCATTACCAGAAGCTATCTCACCGATCACATCTTTTTCCCCTTGATACTCTTAAACAAAATAGTCCTTAACAAATCCAAAATTAAAAAGGTGATATTAAACGATTTCAAAATCCATGTATTTAATGTTGTGACATTTTTTACATGGACATCTAACCTTGTTACTGCTCAAGTAATTTCGTTGAGAAAGTGCAAACTGGATAAAATTATCCATACCGGTTACAAAGCTAGAGTTTATACCCCCTCAGCCATCCAACCTATCGTACATCCAATCACGCTCTAGATTATTCATGTTCCTATTAATGTTGACATAAACAAAGCAATCAAATTAAAGTTCTGTCTTCATATCATTAATACAACCAGAATGACCTTTAAATGGAAGAACAAGCTGAAATACCTTAGTGAAAAAGAACATATCATTCACCTTTTAGTTAAAAAAAATGAGAAACTGAAACAAAATATATTGTTCACTTTTCTTCATAATAATGGTGAATAGAAGCTTTAACTAAAAGCACAAAAGAAACTTTTCACCTTAATCACCTCAAATTCCAACCTCCAGTTTCCCAAAATAAGAACTTCAAACTAGTAAGCTATAATAAATCCCAGAATACAACAAGTATAATCCAGCGGATTAGGTTACTCACTGAAAATTACTAGATTATCACATTGTCCAAGACTACGCAAATACGTATAAGTTACAGTGACTACCTAAGTTTCTCTTCATCAAAAAATTGACTACCTGTGTTTCTTTGCAAACTAATTAGCTAAAAAAAAATGTCATATAAGAAAAAATCCATAAAAAAAATGCAACCTTTACAAAACAATAATCACTACAATTTCAACCAAAATACAAAACAAGGGGAAAGAAGCAGCAGCTAGCAGAATGTGTAGTTTCCGAGCTATGACTAAATAAAAAACTAAGCTTTTTACATTTAAAAAAAATTAGTTAAACAAGGGAATTAATTAGTTGACATGCATGATTCTTTTGGAAACCTTAACCTTCCCCCTGGTGAATTATTTTGCACTTGCTATACAATGGAAAACTACAACATGAAGAAACGATCAATCACAGATCTAATTGAAACACAAAATTTCAGCAAAAGCAAACTAAGATTCTAGCACCAATGAAATTCTTTTTCCCCAATTTTAATTCTGACAAAAAAAAAACTTTCAATTTACAACCACACTAGAATTAACCAAACATAGTAAAATTTTAAAAGAGAATGAATTCTTACCAGTCAAGAAAAAGGGCTTAGAAAATAAACAAAGAACAAGAGAAGAAAGTACCGCAAAATCTTAAAATATTCAATCAACGCCCCTATCATACCAATATTTGGATGTGAATAAGCTGAGTTTTAAGAATTGAGTAAGAAACCCAGTTCACTAACACTGATTTCAAATCACAGAATATAAAGAATGTTGAGTTCTTCAAGCTTTTTCTCGACATGCAATGAATTAAAACAAACTTTAAGCACCAAATAATATTACCCTACAAGGTTTAGCACAAACAAAGGGCGAATTTCCATTTTCATCGGATTTTGGCCCAAATAGAGATTCCCAACACTTAATCTTCAAATAAATTATAAACCCAACAGTTTTCAAGACACCCAACTTCGGTTTTAGCACAAAAACACTTAACGACGCTCTGTCCTTTAGATAATAAGCTGTCCTTTAGATAATAAGCAAAAAACCACAAATTTCTTAACTTCTATTTCAGATTTAATGTCAGAAAACACAAAGAAAGAGATAAAGAAGAAAGAAATTGCCCATAAAACATAGAAAAAACAAAACATACCTGTCCTTTAGATAAAAGATGCAGCAGAAGAAGAGAAAAACACAATAGAAACCCTAGATTCACATTATTTTGATCTAAATTCACAATTTCGCACACTGTCTCTCTCTATATTGTGCTCTCTCTCTCTCTCTCTCTCTCTCTCTCTCTCTCTCTCTGTAACGACCCATTTGGTCGTTTAGCACTTTTAGGCATAATATTCCTCTCTCTCTCTCTCGGTTATTTAATTGACGAGTTTTAGTCCTCATTTGACATCGAATGTTCTAAAGGAGGGGAGAATGTCACACTCCTCTCTCTTGTATTAAAACAAGAAAGAATGAGTTAAGAAGGTTCAAGGAAAGTTAATCGAGTTAGTAAGAATATCGTTATAAATATGGTTGTCTTAAGTATCTCGAGGTGACCGGTAACCTAAAGGATTTGAAATCGCGTTATGAGTATGTATATGAGGTAATGTGAGTGACCTTTTAAAGTATTTGAGATTATTAGTAATGATATAGAAGATGGACAAAAGATAGGAATATACTTTTCGATTGAGTTTAAGTCGAAGCTTTGTGAGTTCTACGTATGGTTATTGTGATTCTACGGACCCTTCGAGACATGTATATGAATTGTTATGGATGTAAATGACTGTGTATATGTATGTATAAGAGGTTACATGAGGTTGGAAGAGGATTAGAAGTTAAACGAAATGAATCGGAACAATTTTAGTAAAATCTCGGACTCAATTTTAGCCTATATTGTAGGAGGCATATCTCCTAGTATATGAGGAGTTTTAAGGTGTTTCAAAGCCTAAAATTAAGTTCATCGAGTCTAGTTTGCAACAACAAACAGCTCGTCAAAATGATATCGGGGTAAGGAGATATGGATGATTCAAGTCGGGCTGAGTATTAAGACTATCTCAAGATACAAAGTAGAGACTTTAACTTCCGATTTCGTTTGAAGTCACAATTTATCTACAAATTTTGTTTGGTATAGAAGCATTAATGGAAATTAGGAACTACTTAATCGTGGTGTTAAGTTAAAATTAGTGGCAACAATGAGCCAATATGAACATTAACATGACATGTCCAAAAGATGACTCAAAGTCATCTTAAATAAGAACTATGGGAGACATACAACATATACATTTAAATGTGATTCATCCACTACACTTACATTATATTGTGGACAACCAAATTGAAAGAAAGGAGTATGGAATTCAGCCAAGTGACTGAAAATAAGGCATCCATGTGAGGCATGCATTTGAATATTTAAGCATCTACTACTTTATGAAAGTATACATTGTTTTAGGAGGACATAACATGGTGGAGGGATCATTTCACATTAAATATTGCTTATTCATCTTGGCATAATTACAATGGACAAAGGGTGGTGTATGAATCATTCACCACACATACAATTGTCTTGTAAACAATTGAAAAGAAAGAAGAAAGGAGAAACAAGAAGGTGAGGCTTGGCCACACTTGGCCTAAAGTTGTAGAAAAAAATGGAATTTTAAGTGTAAAGTTAATGGAATGAATCATGCCATAAGTGGAGCATGTGACCAACTTGTAGGCATCAAAGTTGAACCAAATAATGACCAAGAAATCAGCCATCCAATTCTTTTCAACAACACAACACAAAGAAAGAAAACCTAGAGAGGGAAAGAGGGAGCAGTCGGCCAAGGGGCTGATTTTTGAGCCCTTTGAGTCTTGATCCAAAAATTATTTTCCAAGGTGTTTCAACCCTTTAGAAGGTCCCTAAAACGTGAAGATAGTCTTTGGAGCAACAAGAACCATTTCTATCTCAAGTCACAAACTCTAGCCAAGTAGAGAAGTCAAGTTGTCAAGGTAAGATCTAACTTTCTTTTCATGTATTAAGGATGATGTAGATGTGTGAATATAAGTTGTATGCATGAAATAAGGTGTGTTGATTTGGAACATGATAGTAGTTATGGGGGGGTTATATGTGTTGATGTTGAAGTATGGTTGTAACTTGACGAACATGAAGCATGCATAAAATCGCTTAAAGTTGGTGTTGGAATGTTAGTTGGCCGTAGGGAATTGCTTTGGTGGAATTAATGGACTGATTTTCTTTAATAAATATGGTTGTTACTATCATAGATCTCATGGTAAAAAGAATGAAAAGAATTGGAAGGTTAAAGGTGAAGTTATGTTAGTATGAAAATGGTTGAATCTATGATTTTATGTGAGTGATGTTGAAGCATGGTAGCGTGTGTGGTATTTTGTGAAGAAGTTAGTGAACTATTTTTACTTGATATTTTGATTGTTATTATCATGAATTTTATGATGGAAATGAGGTGTTTAATGGTTGGAGTTGAAACTAAAATCATTAGTGAGTTGTTATAAGGATTATAGAAATGACGATATAGCGTAGTTGCGTATGAATTGATGTTGTACTTGTAAGGTGTGGATAGCTGGTCATAATTTACTGAAATTATATGAAAAGAAGACATGAAATGATGTATAAAAATCCCCGTTTGCAAGAATTCGAACATTATTATGTTGTCGGTTAGGGACCGTTTTTGGACATGTTGTGGTAGTGGACTGTTTTGGACTTGTGTTTTATTAAGTTGGAAAGAATAATTATAAGTTAAGTATACATCATATTGTATGTTGGATGGGCTGTTATAAGTTGTTACATGCCGTTAAGCTACAAACTAATAAAAGTAACTTGAGAATGTCAATGATGTGGAATCGTTATTGCATGTTATGAATGTGGTACTGTTTAGAATATTGTGTGGGCTTGTCGGATTGGTATTGAACACATAATTATTGATGTTGTATTGGTAGTATGTGGTTGGTTTAGATACAAGAGAAAACATCGCCTAAACATCTAGAAAGGAGTTACTAACGTTAGAATACGTTTGAATCTCTCCCGTATTAACCATAGTTGTTGGCGTCTTAATAGAGGTTGAAGTATTATTGGGTAGCGTACACATATTGTGTGTGAATAAGCACTAAAGACCTTGTCCGATCGGAAGCACTTCAGAAGGAAAAAGCTTTGGCATGGGAGTTCGTGACAACTGGTCGGCATTGAGGTAGGTTACGGTTTACCTTATGGTGAGACTTTGATTAGCGAAGCGTATGTTTAGATGATATTGTCGGAGAATGCATATAAACCTGCGGGTATCAAGTTGGGTTAGATATTTTCTTAGGTTGGACCTTGTTGTATGATTTGGGGGCTACACATCCCGTTGTGTTGTTGACTTATCTTGATCTATTTTTTTTGTGCTCGTTGCCACTTGAGACATTGAGTATACGTGACTAATGATATATCATGGCTATGATATTGCGGTGCTTTACTTGATTGATATGGAGATGAGAATGGTGATTCCATCGTGGCTTTTTGTGTAGCCTTATTGCTGATATTACTTGTATTCCATGTGCGGTACCGTTTCGGATTGAATTGGTTTTAACATTACATTTCATCATACTCATATGCATTTCCATGATACATTGATATATGCATGGTTATGGCACTAATGATGATATGTGAGAGAGTGTAGCCTCCGAGGTCTTTGCCGGAGAGGGTAAAAGAGAGATAGTGTTTGCCCGAGGTTTCTTGCCGGGAACGATGGAGTGTCCGATGCCCGAGGTCTTTGCCGGGATCGTGAGAGTGTGCTCGTGATCCGAGGTTATATTCGGAGCGAGTGGTACATGGACTTCGCGGGTCCCCCATGGGTCATGATCGCGAGACGTGGAGTTAAGCTCCGTCCGGGGACATGTTGTACAAAACGCATATGCATTGCACTCATCCTACATACATTATTGCATTGCATTATATCTTGGTTCCCGTTGATTGTTGTGATACTACTGTGATGTCTTGATTCGGATTGATTATACTAAGACTTGGCACAATTGGGTTTAGATGCTATAACATAAAAGATGACTTGTTCGTGGATATGGATTCATATTGACTTGTACTTGTTGGTTTATATGTTTTTCTTGCTTGTTGTCTTTATATACGTTATCTAGTCTTAGTCGGCCTATGATACCTACCGATTTTGTTGTTTGTCTTGACCTACACTTGCTGCATTCTTTTATGAATCGCAGTACAGTACCGAGATCGATTTCTATTCTTCGTGGCTAATATTCGAGGATTTCTGATTCGAGTCCTTCAGGATGAGCATGAGGACGATCGATGCCGATGACTCTTTTTTTTTTCCTTATGTCTTGTTTCATTCTGGGACATGATCTTTTAGGCCACTATGTATTATTATGATTCAGACTTATAGTATTTAGTTAGATGCTCTTGTATGACCGACCGACACGGGGTTGGATTCTCATTATTTCTATATTTCTTTATATTATTATCGTGAGACTTACGTTATTTTATCTTCTTCCGCTTTATTTATATATTTTTGATTGTTGGAATAAGGGTTCGCCTACCGAGGTGGGAAAGGTAGGTGCCCGCACGACTTAGTGAAAATAGGTCGTGACACTCTCTCTGCGTTAGGTGTGTTTGAAGTGAGAGGAAATAAATGTCTGCCCTAGGATATATCTTTTTTTTAATACTTAACGACGGAATAGCGACGGATTTTATATTCTGTCGCTAAATAGTACATTGAATTCTTTTAATAATTAATATTGCGACGAATTTTTCGGTTGCTGCGAATAGATATTTTTTGGAGAAAAATTAAAAGGTCTAGCATCGGATTTTTCGTTGCTAAATCCGTCACTACATAAAAATAAAATTTGTCGCGCCTCTTCTGTTGCTAAATCTGTAGTGAAATTTAAGGCGCCAAAATTTCGTGCTAATAATTAGTGACGGAATTCAGTTTTCGTTGCTAATCCGTCGCTATATAATGAGATAAAATTTTAGTTACTTTTCTCGAGACAAAATGAGCATTCTGTAGCTAATCCGTCGTTAATTAGCGACAGAAAATGGTCTGTCGCTAATATTCCGTCACTAAACGCTGGTTTTTTAGTAGTGTTCCATGGATCCTTTGTTTGTGAGTTCTGGGTTGCTGTCACTTTTTTCCTTTTCTTTACCCTCATCTCTTCAAGCTGGCTTGATGTCAATACTGCTTTGCCCTTCCACCTTACTCCAGTCCTTGCTTTGTGACCAAGGTCCCCAGTAACATTAGCTGACCTTATATATTTTTTTGGAGCAGCATCAATTATCCTACTACTTGGCAAGCCATGCTGCAGACAAAGCAAAATAGTTGTTTATATTTGGTAAACTCACTTGCAACAAATATACCCATTCCAACAAATATTTCAGCACTTACATTGTATGTTGTAAATCCATTTTTTGCTACAAATATACCCATTCCAACAGTCCTAGGCCTTTTACAAGGGGCAGTTCTTCTTCTTTCATTGTTAGCAGGTGTTGCACTAGAAGCTTGAGAGGTTTTTCTTGGTCTTCCCCTACTCACATTAGCCTGACAAGCAGCAGGTGCAACACTAGAAGCTTGAGAGATTTTTCTTGGCTTCCCCTCCTCACATTAGACTGAGAAGCAGCAGGTTGAACAGGTGCATTGGGTGCAACAGGTGCAACATAACTTGTTGCATTTTCAAACCATTTAGAAGTAATGGTTGTCCTCCTTGTTCCCATACCTCTTGTTGGTGCTTGAGAAGTACTTCTTGGCATTGCACTTGCTCTGGCTGGTACATTAGAAGTTTCTGGCATTGCACTTGCTCTTGCTGGTGCATCAGAAGTTAATGGATTCCTTGGCCTTCCCCTATAATGGATTTTTCCTTGGCCTTCCCCTAGTTTTCTTGGTGCTTCAGAAGTTGGAGTTGACTTTCTTCGCCTTCCCCTAGCTCTTGTTGGTGCTTCAGAATTTGGAGTTAGCTTTCTTGGCCTTCCCTTAGCTCTTGCAGGTGCAGTACTTGATTCAGCAAAGTCACTTGGTCCATTACCAAAGCTTGGTTGAGATGTTGCAGCAGTATGTGGTCCATTACCAAAGCTTGTTCTACCAGAATCCTACCAAAAACAGTAGTGTCAAATTCAAACCATTACCATAACAAATATAAAAAACAGAGTGTAATTTAAAAGTTCATACCTTCAAAGGACAGCCTCTTTTGTTATGGTTTTTACCATGACAAATGCTACAAGTCATGTCAACTCCTTTTAATATCTTCTTGACTCGTGGCTTTCTTCTTCTAACGCCTTTTTTTGGCACATAGGCTTTACAACTGGTGGTGCAACATAGGGGTTATTGGACTCAGGCCATATTTTCATATTGGTAACTAGTTGAAGAAAATGACAGTAAGTCTTCAAGTAAGTCTCCTTACTATAGCAGCTATCAACAAACTCAATGGGTTCATACTTCTTATATAATATGGCAGCAAGGGCATGTGGACATGGAATTTCCTTGAGCATCCAAGCCCTATAGCTGCAAGTTCTATTTCTTAACTCAACAGTATGTTGATATGGACCATCACTAATTTCAAACCCTCTCTCACCATTGAAATCAATATTACATTCCATTGACTTCTTTATGTTGATTTCTAGTACCCTCGGTGCCATTGGAGATATATTGGTTAACCATGTTTTTGGAAATTGACTCAACTGACCTATTCTAGTCATTGTCATCACTCTAATCTCTTCAAGTATAATGATAATGGTTGTATGCCTTGGTCCTAATATCCAAGCATTGAATCTCTCAGACATATTATTGTCCACACTATCACACTTAATGTCAGTTCTAAAGTACAGTTTACACCAAGTTTTAGGTGGGTAGTACAGTGAATCTGCAATAATATCCTTACCATGCTTGGCAGTACTAAGTCGTTTCATTTTGTCCAGATTTATCTTCATCTCTCCCTCAAAGGTGCTTTTTGCACACTTCCAATTGGTTCCTTCTTCAAGACCTCTCCATCCTTTTGCCCGAGTTGGCTGGGATGTGTCTTGCACACTTCCCGTGCTCCACCAAAGGGTAACAATTCTTTCATACCGATTGAAGCCCCTACAAATTTTGAAAAACCATTATGAATGGACGAAACTAAATGAAGAAAAATAAAAGTGATTCTCATACCTTTTGCATGTCGATATCACTTTGTGTAGTTGCTGCCATCTCCCAATCCCAAATCGACTATCAACAATTTCAAAAACCATGTCCAAGTGTTCTTATTCTCATATTCCACTATAGCCCAAGCAATAGCCAACATTTGATTATTAGCATCTTTAGCAACAGCAACCAATATTTGTCCTTTGGTTATTCCCTTTAAGAAACAACCATCCAAATCAATACATTTTCTACAGCCACCTAAAAAACATTTTTTCAAAGCATCAAAGCAAATATAAAAACTTTCAAACACCAAGCTACCACTTTCACCAGAGTCATCAGCCTTAACAACACAAGTACTCCCAGGATTAGTCCTCAACATTTCATCCCTATAGTCAAATATTCTTCCAAACTCTAACATGATCACCCATGATTTCTTGGAGTACTTTAGCTCTAGCTCTCCGGTAGTGATTTTTTTAACGTGTATGTTAAGTTCTTCCCTAATCAGCTATTTGAAACTTGAAAAATGCTAATGTTTGGTCATTCGAATTCTATTCTTGTAATGCTTAGACAAGTACTTAGCATTGCACATGTAATTTACGTAGTCTTGACACACCTATGTTTAGGATTGTAGGTTTTGATCATGAAATCATTAGTCTTCTTGTCAAGACTTGCATATAACGACCATGGGTAGCCATCCCTACACCTCACCCTAACCTTTTTAGGCTCATTGACAAATTTCTCTAACTGCACACCCCTTTGAAGTGCATATTTTGTAATAACATCCCTAAACTCATTCACATCCTCAAAAACCATCCCCAACTCCCACATCACTTTTTCAATAGTTTTGTCAACAATTATCCTTCTCCTAGCCCTCCTAGACCCTGACTCATCATCTGTATCTAATTCTACACTATATGCATCAGAACTGATACCTTTCAAGCTTGTATCAGGAGTAGCAGTTTCATCAAAGCCCAGATCTGGACCAACTTCACCAATAGGAATTTCTCCAGGGTTATTTGGTATCCTTTCTTTTCTTTTCCTCCTATAATATGACCTCCTTTCAGCCCCCAAACTTATGCACTCTTCATGAACATCATCACTTTCATGTTTAGTATCATGTTCATTAAAATTGTTCAGCTTGGTCAGACTCAGAACTATCATCAGTGGATTGGTCAGATTCAAGAATTGGAATGTCACGACCCAACCCGATGATCCATGACTAGTGCCCGAGCTAGACACTCGTATACGAACGTGTTAGATATAGTCAGATTGAAACTAAGGACAATATGAAAATTTGTAAAAGCAAGCTATAGACTCATAGCATCATATATCATAATGAACCTGTCTCCTGAGAAGTCACAGCTAACCAAAACATAACATAATATGCAAGCCGACACGACTGCCACTATATACGGGAATATCCAAAACGAATCATATCGATATAGCTGACCAAAACCTATATACAACCCACACATTCTACATACCTCTAAGAGTATAATTGTAAAATATGACGGGACAGGGCCCCATGCATAAGTCTATATCAAAGGATCTGTACCAAAATGACTTAGGCTCCGGAACAATGGAGCTCTTCACACAACTAAGCAGAAGTCCTAGGCTGGAGGATCACCAACCGAGTGTACATACACGCGGGCATGAAAGCGACCCGAAGAAAGCGGGTCGTACGAAAAATGTCTTGAGTATATAAGCATGGAATACAATAAAAAGATCATGGACCGAATAAAAGATGACAGTGAGACAAGTATGATAATCAAAGATACCAATGCACCCGTGCCTTATGAGATGAGAGTCATGCATATCTATATAATATACCGTACCCGCCCATTATGGGACTCGGTGGAATGAAGTCATATACATATATACGTACCCGGCCCTCAGCGAAGGTCTCGATGAAATAATCATATATATATATATATATATATATATATATATATATATATATATATATATATATATATACGTGCGACCCTCTAGTGAAGGACTCGGTGAATAATGCAATGAAACTGTGCACGAATACATACCTGGCCCGGGACTCGGTGAAATGATGTAATAACGCTATGCACGATTTGAATATCATTAGCAACCATATGCAAACTAAACCATCATCTGAGACTCAATAGAATAGTTAGAATGAACCAACACTTGAGAATTAAAGACAACTGTCAAGTCAAGTACTGCTGAGAACTAGAATTCATTGAAGTCATGTACGTTCATCGTTCACTCGTTTATGTAATTCATGCCAAAAAGAAGGAAGGGATAGCTTTACATACCTGACAATCTACCTAATCAACCAACATCCAATCCTCGAGTCTGTACGTCTACAATCACGACGATAATATTACGATTAGACCATTTACACCACTTACTATCTAATTTGTATACGAAACGAAACTTAATGAAATTAAAAGATTTCCTCTATAAAGCTGGACAATCCGAAAATCCAATTCAATTGAATCATCAACAACAATACCAACCATTAATATACATCATAACTCAGCTAATCCCATCCATTTAATTCAACTAAAAGCCCCGATCTATAAATCTCAACAAAACAACAAATGAGTTTATAACGCTATTTTCTCCGTTCTAATCCGTTAAAACTCTAAATAAACATATTAACAATGAAAAAGGGACCTTAATCTTACCTTAAGTATGAAGCAACCACGTCAACACTCCTCTTTTTGGCTGATTTTTAGCTCAAACTGAAGGCAACGCGACGCACAACACTTTTCTCTTCATGAGCTTCGGGATTCGGGGCTCGGATTTTGATCAAAATGGCTTTCTTAGCCTAGAAGTTCTCTCCCTCTATCTCTAATGTTTTGGAAGCTCCTAGATGCAAATGACCAGCCCTCAAATGAATTTTCCATATATATTAACGTTAATGCGCCTCATGGGCCGAAATATACTCATAGGCCGGAATGTAAATGCTTGGATCGGGTCTCAACTTGCTGTCCCGCCAGCCCAACTTGCATTGTCCATAACTCCTTATCCTGATATCATTTTGATGAGTGGTTTGTTGCGTTGGAAACTAGACTCAATGAAATTCATTTTAGGCTTTTGAAACACCTTAAAACTCCTCATATACTAGGATATATGCCTCCAATAATATGGGCTAAAAATCTGGTCCGAGATTTTACTGAAGTTGTTCCGATTCATTTCGCTTAGATTCGTTTAACTTCTAATCCTTTTCCAACCCTCATGTAACCTCTTATACATACATATACATACATAAAAATCCATACACGTGTCTCGAAGGGTCCGTAGAATTACAATAACCTTAAACAAAACTAGAGAACTTACGAAGCTTCGACGAAACTCCAATCGCAAAAGTATATTCATATCTTTTGTCCATCTTCTATATCATTACTAATAATCTCAAATACTTTAAAAGGGTACTCACATTACCTCATATACGTACTCATAACACTATTTCAAATCCTTTAGGTTACCATGTCACCTCGGGATACTTCAGGCAACCATATATATAATGATATTCTTACTAACTCGATTAACTTTCCTTGAACTTTCTTAACTCATTCATTCTTGTCTTAATTCAAGTAGCACGGACTCCTACGGGGTGTAACATGGAAATTCACTACTTAATGGGTCATCGAAGTAGATTTCGAGTAGTTCTTTGGTTGAGATCCGCAATGATTTCGATGATTCTTGGTCGAGATCGCAAAGAAGTTTAATGACCTCGGTTGACAAGAAGTGCTGCCAGTTTTCGATAAGCCGCGCTTCTTTATTAAAAGCAAACCCATCTCCTTCTTGAATACCCCCATCCCTTTCTTCATTAAAAGCAGCAAAAGATTCCTCATTGGGGCTAGTGTATTCCAACAAAGCAATGGGACCATCTACATTATCTGAATTATCAACCATGTGACAGACATAGATTTCAATAGTATCCCCATTTTCAAAACTTTGTGAAAGTTCCAAAATGTCCCTATCAGTTTGGATTTCTACAACACTGTCACTACTAGGTATTCTAACACAAAATGAACAACTTGTAGTATACCTTAGTTCTCTAATATAGTCCCTTAGTTCAAAAAAGGACAACCTATCCACATCATTATCCAAAAACTCTGTTACTTGTCCACCCTCATACTTTGGTTCCCCACTACTAACATCCAAAACCCCACCATGATACCATCTCAATGTTACCAATACAAACCCACTCATACCTGAAATTACAATTCAATAATAGTACAAACAATCAGTACCACACACATACAAAAATAATAGATGGTCAACAACAATCAGTAGCCCCCACACACATCAAATAACAACAATTAAATTCAGACATGTGACAATAGAAGGCCAAACAGTGTATATAATCATATTTTGGGGTGAAAATAAATTGGACGCACCAACAACGGTAAGACTACACAACATAATATTACACATCTCTTAACCACAATAACCCTAATTTAAACTCGGAAAAACCCATAATTTTTCAACAAACCCTAGAAATTCAGATGACAATGTCACAAATCCTATATAATACAAAATAAAAATAAACTTTACGTGTACAATAGTGACAAAGAACATGACTAACCTGGTATTTTTTAGTTCACTAAAAATTTGACACAACCTTGAAGATAAATCGATGATTTTGGGTCAAAATCCACCACAATATTACAACCTAAACTTAGTTTAAGTGTGATTCACACTGATTTGCAAAATAAAATGGTATTTGAGTAATTAAACATATGATTTGGGTAGAAATCGAGTGGGAGGTGAGAGAGATTTTTGGATTTGAAACTTTGGAAAAGAAAATTAATGAAAATGACCCGTCTGATTATAACTTTATGAGCGCGTGCATACACTCAAACGAGTTTGGGTGACTTTGTTCATTTGAATGCGTAAATAATACATAAAAAAATAAGTCCAGGGGGATCATAGGACCCCCGCAAAGTTGAGGTCTGTTATGGAAATTTTGGCCATAGTTTGAGTGTGTTTTGAACCATTTTTCCAAAATATAAAGGATATATGCCAAAAGACAATATCTTAATTAGAAGTATTGTGTGGATATGATCAAATAGTATTTCTACACTCATAAAATAAATAATATATAATTTCAAATAGCATTATCTAACATTTGTTATGATTGAAACGGAATAACATGCGAGACATGTTCATAGATACTAGTATATATCTTTGAGCCCGGGCTCAAGATCAAGGCAGAAATTCCACAATAGTTTAAATTAGAAAATAGATAACTTGACACATGATAAACAAATATAGTTGGATGTATTTAAAATATTTTTGAAAAAAAAAACTGACTATAATAGTAGTCTACCATTTAGTTTTGTTTTTCTTCGCAATGGTTCAGAAAAAATTCTACTCTCTCTGTTCCTATTTAAGTGTCTTAGTTTGACTATGCATGAGATTTAAAAAATAAAATAAAAATTTTGAATTTTGTGGTCTTAAACTTGACATGTAGAATTTTGGAATTGAAAAATTTATTAAATACAGAAAGATGCATTCTTTTTGGGACATGCCACAAAAATAAAAAATAAAATAAAAAACACTTAACGAACGGTATATTATTTCAGCTAAGATTTTGATATATAGAATGATCCTTTTATTTCTTCATCAAAGATTCTTGCTTTATTTTGTCATAAAGATCTCATATCACCGTAAAAGTCGATGTTTAGCTAAACTAAAAATGGTTTAAGAGTTAGAAAAGATAAATAACAAAATTAAACTTCAAAAGTTACAAAATTGTTAAAAAGTAAAAAGTTATTAAAAATAAATGCAAAGATGGGATTAAGGAGCTGCCACTTAGTAGGCACAGTTACATCCCTTTCCCTTTTATTCTCCTCCACCCTAACTTAATTAAGCAAATTGAATAAAATGTAACGTTCTTTTTCTTTTATTTGCAGAGATCTTAATATAATAATTCTTGAAAAATTTTGATACCGTAATATACTTCAGTGCAAAATATAAAAATAAAATAAAAAATGCTCGAAGGACTTGTGGTTTACATTTGCGCGATTATTAACAATCATGTTTTATGAACTATCTGGTTGAAGAAAAAAAGTATCAAACGATACATTCTACATTTATTTCTTGTTGAGGAATTAGTGAACTTACTTAAAAATAAGACAAAATTTAAAATTTAAGAAATAGACACTTTATACTGATGTTAGTCTATCCTAATCCTAATTAAATTATATATATCTAAAATATGAAAAGTAGCTATTTTTCTTAATTTAAACTTTCTTTTTTCTTTCAAAAAATGCATGTGAGAAAACAACATTTTCCCCCTTTCTTACTTGAAGTCTAAGTGGAATTTTGATTTGTAAACTTAAGTCACTAATAATATTATAACTCTGCTATCAGTCCTAAGAAAGTTAAGATCAACGAAATTTAAATAATTAAATCATGTCTCAATATAACAACGTACCTAAAAAAAAATTAATTGTTCTCGATTTTATTTTTCGAAAGGACCAATTTTGATTTTTTTTTCCTACTATACAAAATTATGTTAAAATATCATACCTAAATTTATATTTTCAAAATAAAAGATAATATCAAGAGAAATTTAATTATAATTTTAGAATTTATAAAGTGAAAATATCATTGAAATGCTTCTCTCTCAATGTCAAATGAAGTCTTCAAAGTTATTAGTATCATATAGTTTTTGTCTTTGTGGATAGTTATTTCTTTTAGATGACATCATCACCCTTCACAACTTTTTAAGCATTTTAAAGAGTCTTACACTTTTTTATATTTATCAAATTGAAAGTGATAAAGGAATAAAATAGGGCTAAATATATAACACACAAAAAAGTCATGGTACATACTTCACTTGCAAAAAGTTGAACTAAGGGGCCATGTAATTACCAAAAAGGTTTGGAAGTGTCTTGATTTATTTGGACAAATTGAAAGAGCTCTTCTTTTGATTAGCAAGATGCTCAACTAAATAGTTAAGATGCAACTAATTAAGGACTACAAAAATCATTGGATTGCCCCTTAGTATATATAGTAATATGATGTGTTGGCTCATAAATCTAGTGGTTAGTGACATAAATATTAGGCTGATTGTGCAACAGTTAAGACTGAAACTTCTATTTCTATAAGCAATATCATTAGGATGAATAGGAAATTACCACATTATCTGCATTAGCATCACATCCTAAGACAATTAACTTTTTAATGGTAAGAAAAGGTTATACATTTGGCCTCTAAAGATACAGTAATTAATTTTCCAACCATTTTGATAATTCCTTAACATGGCAGCGCAACCCATTTTTTAAAGAGGCATAGAGACAGTTAGTTGAGAAGAAAAATAGTAATTTCTTGCTAATTATCTTTCTTTTTGTGCTTTAGTTTTGGTTAACTTTTATTTACTGCTCATTCTAATTAAAAAAACACACATTTAGGCCTTTAGTTGATAAAAATGTGTGATTTACCTTTATGTACATACTAGTGTACTTGTCCGTGCTTCACGCGGTCATTAAAATGATCCAATGATGTATTTGATAATTTTATAAAGAAAATTAATCTTTACAAATCAAACATCTTTTCATAATGGTACCACTTTCAATGGTTCTTTTAACATTTTATAACCATTTTCGGATTAAGAACGAAGCATGCTACATTCCTTAACTCTCAGTCTCACCTAGCCTATAGGGATAGTTTGGTATGCGGAATAAGTTATCCCAGAATTATAGTTCTGGAATTATAATTCCTGAACTAATTTATCTCACCTGAGAGGTGAAGTATAATACCAAGCTTATTGAGATAATATACCTTCAACCAAAATAAGATATAAATTTTATACCAAACTTAATCCCGAGATATCCTATCTTATCCCGCATACCAAACGATCCATAATATATCATATTTTCCAGAATACAAATAGTGATAGAATGGAGAACTGACTGGAACATTATAAAACATGGAACCTTCATTCCTATAGCAAAGATTGTGTTTAAATTCAAGTCCAAGACCTAACCTTTCTTATTTTTATTTACTAATGTAATTTGCAAGTGATTAGAATGTTAAACTTCAATAGTGAATATCTAGAAAATGAAATACCATATGAATATGAAAAAAAAAAAACATATTAATCAGAGAAAACAGTTTGACAACTGAAAAATATCCCACGACACTATAAATTAAATGATTATATTTTATGCTTTTTTACTTAGCATATAGTAAATGAGAAAAATAGAGAAAAAGTCATTTGCCTATATATATATATATATATAATTCTTATCTTTTGTTATATTTTTGTTCTTTATCATACAATACCAGATCTTCGTTCCGAAAGAATCTTTCCTCACGTGACACCCTCTTCATTCTTGCAAATACAATCAACTCACATGTAATCCAAATTTCCTACAAATGTATTAAATATTATTTCAATAAAATTCTCAACAAATACTTCAAAAATAATGACATCACAAAAGAAATACTCAAAAGAAAATTAAAATACTTGAAATTTCTATCTGTGAAATGTTGGTCCTTTAACACAAGATTGAAGACTTCAAATAATTCACTTGGTTCGATACAATACGTTATCACTAAAAGCTTAAGAAAATCATGACAAAAAAAAAACCATAAAAGAAGAATCAAACAAAACATGACACAAACATTTCAACTAATTAAATATCATAAGGAGGAGACAAAAATTTACGAGAAAAGATATCATATCGATCTCTCTCTCGAGAGAGAGAGAGAGAAATGTTACATGGCTAAAGAAATTACCTGGACTGGCCATTTTGACAAACATGCTAAATAGAGCCCCAGGCAAAGTAAGAAAGCTAACAGAGTTATTTATATACATGAATAAATGCTAATTATAGGCAAATAAATTCTAATTATCCCTGTTGCTTTCAGAATGAGGAATAAGCATTAATTTTTGCTAGTAAGTGCGTAGAAATTTCTTAAACATTTCCAACAGTTGAGAGGAGTGGAAAAGGTGTCACTAATAAGAGAATTACGAGGTATAATTAATAGAATTAAGAGAGCGAGTTTGTGATTATTTATTATATATAATACACGAATTTTAAAATGAAAAAAAAAGGAAAAAAAAAAGATAAATACTCCCTCAGTCCCATGATAAGTGTCACCTTAGGAAACCAAGACATAAATTAACTAGTTTTTTTCAATTCTACCCTTAGACAATAAAGTAACATCTAAATTATTGTTGGAAAAGCCACATAGTAATTTGGTATTGTTGGATTCCCAATATCAAAAGGTTTACTTCCTGTGCATGCTCTAATCAAAAGGTAAAAGTAATTAATTTTTATTATATAGGGGTACTTTGGTAAACTTCGCGTTGCATTATTGGTTTCTTAATATGCGTGTTTTTGGCTAAGGTGACACTTATTATGAGACGGAGTGAGTAGTACTTTAGGCCACAGAGAGATGTCACATCATCTTGTCCATGCCTAACTTTATTATATATATAATTTCCTAAGCATTTACTTGTTCTTAAATGTCAAACTATGTGATGGTGATAGTACTAAAAAGGGCAAAGGGTCAAATTTACCCTCCAAGTATGGTTTATAATTTAAATTTGCCCTCCGTCAAAGTTTGGGATCAAATTTGCCCTTTCCGTTTGGATACTTGTTATATTTGCCCTTTAATAGATGGAAGTCCACGTCACAGCAAAAAAAATTGCCACATTGGATTGACACGTCATAAAAAATTCCAGCATATTTATTGTGTGTATTTGGTTAGGGGATAGAGGTAGATAGATGTTGAGGGTGTGGAAATGGTACCAAAATTGCTTGGCAGTACATCCTGTAAAGGCGCAGGTCATCAGTTCCGGTTTGATTTGGGGTTTTGGTGACGTTGTTGCTCAAGCCGTCTCTCACTACACTGCCAACAAACACCGTCATCATCTTCCCACTGTACGATTTGCTTCTTTTATATATATATATACATATATATTTATATGTGCTTGTTTTCTTGTCAATTAATTGGTTTCTGGATGTTTATGTGTTGAAATCCACTAGGGTTTGTGTTGATTCATTTTTATGATGTGGCAATCTGATGTGGAAATATTTATGACGTGGCAATCCAACGTGGCAATATTTTTTTGCTGTGATGTGGACTTCCATCCATTAAAGGGCAAATATAACAAGTATCCAAACGGAAAGGGCAAATTTGATTCCAAACTTTGACGGAGGGCAAATTTAAACTATAAATCATACTTAGAGGGTAAATTTGACCCTTTGCCCTACTAAAAATCAGTGGTTTTCGTACAATTGTGCCATATATCGAAATTGAAAATTTTCTCTTACATATTTATGTTTAGAGTTTAATTGAATATGTAACTATCAAAAAGCACTATAAACTGGGATTGTTTAACATAAATCACTAGGAATATAACAGTGAATCTTTAATGACTAACTCTGTTATTCCAAAAGCTCAGAATTTGATCCACCAAAATTATGTAAAACACACGCACAAAGAATTAGTTCTTACTCCCACCGTCCATGTTTGACTTGACACATCCTTAAGAAGCAATAAATAAAATAATAGTTTTACTACATCAGCCTAATTATTACAAGTCATCTAATGTTGGGAAGTGAATAGGAACAATTAAATCGTTAATAATAAGGATAAAATAGGTATATTAGTAACTGATCTCTTGGTTTTCCAAATTAGACAAGTAAAAGTGGACATGTAGTTTTAATAGGGTGAAAATGATTTGTACCCCTGAACTTTACCTTAAAAATCACACTCCCCCCTCAACTTTGAACAATAGTCATTCTCCCCCCTTTATGTCAATTGACTTTTTTAAATGTCTATTTTACCCTTATATTATAAACTTTTGTCTATTTGTACTACTTTAAAATCGTGAACTTTGTTTTACATTTTTTATGTAACAGAACTACCTATCGAAATAATATTATTTTGAACAAAAAAAAGAAATGTGAGAAATAGTGATTAAGTATATAAGTTAATGACGTTGTAGAATGAAATAAATGAGCAAAATAGTAAAAATAAGTTTATTAATAGCAAGCACAACAGTAATATCTATTTACACAATTGTAAATATATAAAAAAAAAAAAAAAAAAAAAAGTGAGAAATTTATAAGCTTATTTCAGTGCAAGTAATAGGAAAAAAAATTATAAGAATAGCGATAATTTTATAACAAATTTCAAAAATATTATCTATTTGTATTGTAAATTAATTTTTAATTAAAATTAAGAAAATATTTTATTAATGATAATTAAAACTCGTTTATCTACATAGCCAACAACGAATAAGAGGGTTGTAGAATTTAGTTATAGTTTATGTATGCAGACATTTACATACATACAAGAAATTATAAAATGATTATTCTACGTGTAATGTTGATGATATAAAAGAACTACAGTATAATAAATTGTAAAATTATTTAAACTATAGATAAAATACCTAGCTAAAAATATATTATATAGTATAAATATATAATGTATTACATATATGAAGGATTAATGATGTCAAGGGCATAATAGACATTGCATATAAAAAGGGCCGGGGCGGATGATTATTGTTCAAAGTTGAGGGGGTAGTTTGATTTTTAAGGTAAAGTTGAGGGGTGTAAATGATTTTCACCCAATTTTAATTAAGTAGACAAGTAAAAGTGGACGGAGGGAGTATAAGCTTTTACCAACGAGAACACTGAAGGCATAATACGAAATTATACAGTAAGTGACAAGCTAAAATTACTAGTTATTAAACATGTCCGTAAGATGAAGCAAAAGAAAAAAAAAGACACAGACGAAACAAAATGTGTGCGCATTAGTCTCGTCCTGAACGACTATAAATTCTAGATGCTCACGAAAACCTATGTTGCTCGGTTCTCCTAAAATGCCGCCACAACTATGTCGGATTCTCCAAAATGCACTACTTTTGGAAATTAGACACACGCCCGGCGAAATTTTTAAGAGTTTGAGCAATATAAAAGAATACCTATGGTCAAGCTAAAATTTGAAGAAAATATCCTTGAGTGGGTCCTTAAATATATTCAGCTCATAAGGCTGACTGTAATCCCTCTGAGGCTCACAATAGTTCTTGACCTCCATCTGCAAAATAGAAAATCATCCTCAGCATGTTCATAATAGTTAAAAGAGTCCAAAGAGACTTTAACTATAGTTAAAGCTAAAAAAAGAAGTGACCCTTTTCTCACAGTTTAATTTGTTACTTCAGTATGCCAATTGCTAATCCAAATTCTTAAACTAAAAGAGAGAGAATATTGCCTGCTGACTCATGCAATGACAGATTATTGTAACGAAAATACAGTCGTATCTAGCCTCTAAATCATGGGGGAAACTAGATTTCATGGGGTTATGTTTTGATAGGCCGAGCATTCGACTCAGAAAAGACTGCTTTACGACACTTCGAATTTTTAGCCGCGCACGCCTTCAACAACAACATAGCCCGTGTATTTCCACAGCGGTGGGAATGCGGAGAGAACATTGTTAACGGACCTCGCATGCCCTTGAACATTTTATACTTAAATCTTTTAAGTATTTGATTAGACTTTACATGTATAATGTATTCTCTAACTAAGAACTTGATGAATTTAAAGAGTTATTTTATGGTAAACTATCTTTCAGCTCTCCTCTGCTCCTTAAAACACAGGTCCTATCCACTTCACCATTTGAATTGTTAGAAATAGACTGGTGGTGAAGTTTGCAAGTATCCACTTTTAACAATTTTTTCACATATAAAGACATGAAAATTATGCATACAGGAGAATGTGCATTCATTACATCAGGAAATTTTGACTAGTTAAAGGCATATGATTCAGTTGCATATCCTGGACTTAGATCCTCAACCGATTTATGCAACACATACGAGTCAAGAATTTTTTATACTATCGGTGTAGTTAACTGATTATAACATGTTACTTATTTTTTCGAGGTAAGCGATTCATACTGATCATAGACAATTAACTCTAAAATGACATGATATGGCAAAATTTTACATTGACAGGGTATATAAGTTAAAAACTAATGGTTAACAGCACTGATTCCTCTTCCATTATACCCTATATATATGCTCTTTGTGAGTAACCAGTTCTCAAATATATCCATATATTACTATGAGTAAGCAACAATCAGAACGTACCTTTCGGATCGCTTTTATGGCGGTCAAAAGATTTTCACTCATCACTTCCGTAACCAATGTATCTTTCGCTAAAGCAACTAAAGAGTCAGAAATAGAATCTGGTACACTTCGTAGATTCTCGCCAGAGACATCAGAATCCCCCTCTGTTTCACGAAAACATCATTTGAGTTTCAAATAACAGTTCAGGAATATCTCAACTATGGACATGGAAATTGAGTCATCAACTTCTTTATTGACTCACTTCAAAAAGAGATAAGCATTAGCTAGGAAAAAACACCGAGAAGGCCATGTGCTTTCATACAAAGATTGGAAGCTATAAAAGCAGTAGAAGGAATCGCAGAACACTTAATGAAATCATGAAATCTTTAGAATGAAACACAAATAATAGCTGAATATTCAACAATAATAAGATTAATTGATGATAGTAAAATGAAACATTCAGCAACTTTTTACTGGCAAGACACCTAATATAATCCAATAAGCTAGGCCAAATTCCACCTAAGGTCAAAAACTATGGTCACTTGTCCTACATCAATCTCCTACCAAAAATGAACTTGACTTCAGCTAAACTTTGGATACACTGGTGCATTAGAAAGATGATGCTCTGTCACACTAGCACTGCCATCTTTTTTACGGATACGCAAGAGCGCATACATACATGGAACTTTTTTCAAAATGCAACAACCGTTGCTCCGTCAGAGTTTCATTCTTCTTCAAACTCATCACGGATGAATTAGATATAGTGAACAAACCCTTTGATCTGAATATCTATCTCATGAGGCAACTCATCTAACATATATTCTCAAGGGAAACATGTTGAACTTGTGATGGAGGGAGAACACTAGAAATTTCAGAATGTTTCAGTACCCATATAGTCATAAAAGAGGAAGCTCAATTTTGAATTAAAAATCTAGAAGCATTATTATCACTCAACTAGTACATCCAACAACAGCATGAGGATCATGAGGGTCACCCTCAAACTACTTTCTTGAATACCAATTACTATCCACTGCAACAAGAGTTTGTATAACCCATTCAACACATCGGGATTGTCAATAATGGAACGTCAGATAGGAGGCAAAGCATCAAGAAAGCATGACTAATGTTAAGCTTCCTGCTTTTGTCAACTTCAGCAGTATTGCATATGATTTCCTAAATTTTGTGAGTTAATTATGTTAAAATCTCTTGTGAATTATTTATAAAGCACTTCATTGCTTTAAATGATGGTTTGGAATAACACTACTCTTAATATAGACAAAGCTGCTAATAAAAGTAAGACTGCCAAATTAAGACTCATCTTGATCAAAAGTTATTATCACTATCCTACATTTGACATCCTTGATGAAACACTCCAAATGCCTTAGTTGGCTAACAGAGTCCTTGTCATTAGTTTATTCTGTTTCATTCCCTTTTACCTTTTCTCTGTAGGTAAGTGAATTGCTCCAATACTTTGAAAGTAGTTTAATAGGAAAAAACATGTGCAACAGAAACTTATCAAAGAGAGATAATATCTTGAAACTATAATTAGGTACCATATTGATATGAGGCTTACTTCATATTGTGTCCTATCAAAACAATTTAAAAAAAAAAAAAAAAAAAAAAAAGGTATCATCTTGATTCGCATGGTTTCCGCTCACAATTCTTGTCTGCGGTCATTATAAGAAGATATGTGCAGTACTCATAAAATTAGTGTCCCACATAGACAGCTAAATAATATTCAAAAGATTAGAAATAGAGATAGGGAAACCTAAAATGGAAAATGTGGGAGAACTACATTGAACGTGTAGCACACTTCAAAAATTGTTTGAATTGACATAATGTAATAGACTATGTATCTTAATTTTGGTCATGCTGATTTAACCCTCTTGAGGTGAACCATCACAACAGATATAATAGGTGTACCACTACCAGGCTGAACGATATAGCACAAAGGGAAAAATTAAAAGGCTAATACATAATAGAAGATACAGTAAAGGAAATACTAAATGATTGTCTAACTTACCCACTGGTTCTGGAAGGCTTGAATCTTTTCGCAACCCATCGATCCCAGCCATAATGATTGTAGCAAGACCTATGTATGGGTTTGTACATGCATCAAACGCTTTAATTTCAAAATGGCTTACACGATCATCTGCAATTCCAGGAGGGCTAGCAGTTCTCAATGGTGCCTCTGTATTTTCTTTCCCCCAGCAGACGTATGCTGCATTTCGCGTCTTAGGTACCATATGTTCATAACTGCACGTAATTAATAGTTAGAAAATCATACATATGTTAGAAACTTCTAACAGATTTTCAATTAATCCTCAGGTCAGTTAGAAAGCTTTGAGACAGAATCTGGTGTTTCATTGCTAGAATGACAGTAGAGGTCTGAGGAAAACAAGAGATTTCAAGGTCTACCAAAAAGAAAGGCAACTGATAGGTAGGCCATACTGCATCAAAAATAGGAAATGTGGAAGTGATACTTTCTCTTATTACGGGGTACTGTTCCGCCAAAAGAAACTTATTTACAGTAATAACATAGTGCCAAAAATTGATGATTTTCCTTGACTTTTAGATTTATAAGTTTTGCATTTATTCAGCACTTAATTTTTTAAATTAATGGAAAAGAAGCAGGATAATAAGAATTATAGAAAATCACTAACCTAAGAATATGTGTTAGAGTAAAAGCTAATATGGAAGGAAGATGATTTAACACCCCAGCCATGAATGATTCCCCAATCTTGGACATCCCATATTTTGATTCACCAGATGCCATAAAAACATTTTCTCCATTTCTAGATAAACTGATGTGGACATGTGATCCAGAGCCATCTTCATCTTCTGCAAACCTAGACAAAAAAGGCCAAAATGTCAGTCACTTGCTATAACTTCATGCAGTAAAAATTTTGGGAATGGGGCCTTGACATAAATCTCTAAAAGAAAATACATGAATGCAAGAAGTTAATTCAAAAGTAAGGAAAATTTATCCAGGAGAAGTAAATTCAGCAAGTAATACTGAAAGAAACTTATTTCTTCTCAACTGTTTTGAAAAACAAATAACAGCATGCATTTAACATTATGAACCTTTTCCAAAATAGTAAACTACATAGTATGGCATGTATGTCATCTCGCCTTCTCCAGTGGATAAATATTTCCATCTTTTATTTAGTAATAGAAGGTGGATGCTCCTTTTCCATTTCTCAAAATCAGGGGAGCTAGCCCTTCGGGCATGGGTTCGGCCGAACCCAGTAGCTTTGGTCGAATCATGTATTTGTATTAAATTTTTTGTCAACTATGTATAAATTATTAATTTAGAACCCAGTAACTTTAAAGAATTAGAACTCCGAACCCACAAGCTTCAAATTCTGGCTCCGCCTCAAAATAGATATAGCTTTTCCTAATAACAAGTATCTCTCAATCCGGTCAAAAGGGTTGTGAAGGATAGAAGAATGATGGAGTTGTTCGTAGATTTTATTGGGATCGAGCTACGTGTTTATAGTCATTAAGCAAGAAAACTGCAATAAAAAATTGACCACTCAGCAGCGGATAATTTTTCAACTGCAGAAAACCATGCAAAAATAGAAACTGTTCCCACGGTTGACTACTTCAGTATGAGTTACAAGAGATTATAATAAGGAAAGCAAGTATTTAAAAGCCAACAAGGTGCTGACTTCATCCTCGTCTTTGATTTATCGCGAAGTGAGAATGGGTGTAATCTAAACTTCACTACTTATTTGAAAATCCATTGTTCTTTAGCGATCCCCAAACTATGTTACTCCTAGAACCAGCAAACATCCATCAATTGGATACAGTAAAAGTTTTTCAATTGTGCATCACTCTTAATGAACAATATTGCACTAGCTCACTACACTTGGTCAGTCAATAAAGTAAGGAAGCATCAGTAATCACCCTATCATTTGCACACATGCACGACTCAAAGTAAGAAACGGTGCAAATGTATAAAGTAAGTTAGTAATGCTTCTAAGTAGAAAGTTCATACATAACGTCTCCACCTAATGAATAAAAATTATAGAGCATAACAGGATGTGTTACAGTGATATCACTTTTGAAGAAGAAAAGGCATGATTGGATCAACAATTAAACAAAAGACTTAACTTACACTCTCATAGGTGCAAAGCACTTCTACAATATTAGTGTAATTTAATTGGTTTTATCAGATAGAAATTTTACGATATTTTAAGTGATCAATCAATACTTATTAATGCGAATTAATTACAATTACTTTTTAAGTGATCTGATTGTGTAAAACTCGTTATATTTTTTAAAATTTAATCATCAGTATAGAACTTGCATTTAAAAAGGAAAATGCACCTAAAAGTGCTGTAGGCAAATCTGCTACCTACTTTGGAACAAAAGTTGCCATCAGCCCGTGTTGCCTTGCAACTGATCTGATGACTTCACGAGCATAAATTAAGCTGACAATTGATGTTCCAGCCTCCGTGTATCCCAGGACAACTTCAAACTGACCTCTCCCAGTTTCCGCATGTAGCTGCATATTTGAAGGAGAAAAAAAGGGAAGCAATCTTTACTGGACTGAAAATTTGTGGGTTATTTTCTGTCTTATACTAGGTAAAAGATTCAACCTATGCAGTTTTTCTTTTTTTTTTTTTTTTGGTAAATAACCTATGCAGTTTATACAGTCCAATCTCATTATATTGTTGTATGTGTGGAACTATGTAAAAATTGTGTTACATGAAACATGCTATTCTTTTTCCTTTTATTCCCTTTTATTTGGGTCTAGATGCAGTTGATAATGTTCATGAAGCAATTATCCTCGTAAACCATGAAAACATTCAGAAAATGATTTTTTTGGATATAGCTTCTTCAGCTTTGAATGAAAAGAAAAAAAGAAGAATATCCCAACACTTCACTTTTCTACTTCTTCTATTGGCAAGGTAGTCTGACTAAAAATAATTCTTCAGTATATAGAGAATGAGGGGATGTAAATTTTTGACTTCTGAAAGCTTAACGCAGTTCTTAACTGGTTGAGAAGAAAAATTGTCATCATACCACTAGCAGCCAAGATGATTTAAGCATCAACAAAGCTTTAGAGTCTGCATTAACACTAGTAAATAAACTATTTTTGTGAAATAATATAATCATAAGTGAGTAGCATTTTTGTGCTGAGTGACGGAGGTGGATTACATATGACTGTGATAATTATTTCATATATGAAACAAACTGTTAAATAATTCAATTAGTTGAGGGGAAAAATGAAAAAAGGAAAAATGAAAAAAAATCAGTATTAGTTAATTTTTTTTGGTAATTTTTTTTTTTAATTACCAAGTTAGATTAGTCCTTATTTTTAATAGTGCTTCATCACAAATATCTTGAAAATTAAGAAAAATTTAGTAAAGCCCCCGTACTTACTTCAATTCTTGAGATTAAGCTTATGTTGAGAAAGAATAGTTGTTGGAACACAGCTAAAAGTAGGTTGCGTTGTTGCATGAAACCTCTCTGTCGAGCTCCACTCTTAAATAATTGCTGTATATGTACTCAATGGTAGCCTAGTCTTTGTGATGATGTGTCTTTTAGCTATATTTTTCTTATCGTACCTATAAATCTAACATGAATATCATACTTTGGTACATAGTATCATATGCTCAGGTCTCTTCTTCTATCTTGCTATTTTCTTCTATTCGGACACGTCTTCCTTTTCTTCACCTTACTCAGCCACCTCCTTTCCAATTTTGATTGACAAGTCTTCTCTTTTGGTCTCTCCAAACAATGCTATTTCATTTTGCAACATTAAAGTCTTGTCTCTATATCTTACATTATACTAATTAGTACATGTTATTGAGGAAACTCTTCTTACTAGTGCTCAAGAAATCGGTGTTTATGGCTTACTGACACAAGCTTTGCCCTGCATGCCATCCTTTATCAGAGAAGATGGTACTTGTATGTTATGGCGGAAACTTTTCTTGCTAGTGTTCAACGTCTGCCCTATGTTGGTGCTTCAAGGAATACCTTCTGAACATGTATATTTACATGTTTGGAAGATAGATCAATAAAATTCAAAACAACAATAATAACTGCTACTATGCATCAGTCCCAAACAAGTTGAGGTAAATCAATTACTTCAAAAAAAAAAAAAAAAAAAAAAAGATGGTACTTATATTAAGAAATATGGTGATTATATTCTGCCTTTATTTCATCATCGGATTCAGATTAATTCAGTTGTATTGCTTGGATTCAACCAACCATTTCTTAGCAAATCATTCAAACTATTAGTCACTCCAATCACTCTTTTACTAGAAACTTGGATCAAAATTGAATTCCTCTTTTATGACCTACGAAGCTCGCAGATTCTCCAACTCAAGGTCCATCTTCATGACTTTAAGAAATGTGATCTTTCAATCACTAATTATTTACATCATCTACAGCCTATTGTGAATTCCCTAATCTAAGTTGTAATCACATTTCTGAAACTGATGTTCTTCACATGTTATCTTGGTTCTTCTGTGTTATTGCCTCCATTTTCACTAGAAACCCTCTTCTGTCCTTAATGGAAATACTTCCTCTTCTCTTTTTGCAAGAGTTCTAACTAACTGGTTTCGTTGTCTACTTTACTCGTGAATGTTTCATTTCTAGGTTCAAAAACATTTTTCTCTGGTCTTCAGTCTTCTTCAACTCATTCAAATACCACGGCTCGTAATGTGCTGCTTCTCTATTGATCATCTGGAATGCTACAACAACACAAATTGGCAGGTTATGTCCCTCAACTGATATCCTACCTCAGCATACTTTTTCTCTTGGTACAGTCTTGTTTCTTATGAAATCAAGAAGCAGATAGTTTTCGGCAGATCCAGTTCTATAGTTTTCGGCAGATCCAGTTCTAAAACTATCTCTTTCTATTGCATATACTGCTACTGGAAGGTGGATTCCCTTGTTCACACACCACTTTTATCTATTTCCACTAAGTATTTACTATGGCAATATTAGTATCATTTATCTATCTCATGATCTTGCACAACAAGCTCATACCCAGCATATATATCTTGAAAAAATAACTTCTGGAAGTTTATAAGTTTGAGATGTTCCTACGAGCGACAAACTTTGATATGTTAACAATGATTCTTCTCTCTCAGAGGTTGTTAAAGTTGTATAAAAAGTTCTGTGTTCTTCCATATCAGGCTTTGCCTGGGGCAATTAATATTCTATATGTACTCAGGGACAGCCTAGTAATTTTGTAGGTAGTATTTCAGTATAAATATCTTACCATATATGTAATTCTATCATTAAGAAATATATTGTTACATTAAATAAGTGGTAAAGGATTTTCATGGAGAAAAAGAGAAATGCATACTAAAATCTCCTAGTATCTGCAATACTGCGTGCATAGACGACGTGCTACCAAATTTGCAAGCAAACATTCAAGGAAATGGGAACTTACCTGTTCAACTGTAATATTCATCGTTTGA
This sequence comes from Lycium ferocissimum, assembly GCF_029784015.1. Lineage (NCBI taxonomy): Eukaryota > Viridiplantae > Streptophyta > Magnoliopsida > Solanales > Solanaceae > Lycium > Lycium ferocissimum. Next base: position 349,962 of record NW_026725683.1, read on the forward strand.
AGAAAAGTGTCGATATCTTCTAATATAGAGGACGCAGCATCAAATGCTGATGTAGAGCAGTAAGAGGTCTTGTCAATTGGTAACCACTCTTCTTTGCCGTTCCTTTATATTGTATTTATACAAATTTAGTGTAAAACTTTAAAGATGAGAAACTCAACACAAGATGCATACCTTATTACGCTCTTCAAAAGGTAAAATTCAATTTCAAAGCCTACATTCACGACCTGAAACATGTAGATATGCATCAGATCAATAAGACTATTTAACACTTTGCACAAAAGATATTAGACATACCAAGTCGAATTCATCTTTTAAAATTTTAGTGACTCTCCGAAATACTTCTCTTGGACAGTATTCCCATGGTTTGCCAGGTTCAATACACATATCAGCTAAACACATATCCTGTTGTTTTTCCCTGGATCAAAAGATGCACATCAGACATGATTACGAATATTTCTGCCATGAAGACCAAAAAAAAAAAAATCAAACAAAGTTCAGGAGAAATTTGATATCTCAGTTGAACGTTGCCACGCTAAGGTCCATACATTCAGCCAATAGACAATGAAAACAGTTGGACATCAATGTTTGTACAATTTCAGAAAAACCAGCTACAAGATACTTTTGTTTTGGTATCTCTATGTTTACTTCGTGTTTTCAAAATAAATCATGTGATATCATGAAAAATCGCATCAGGTTTTCATACTTTACAACTATAGCTCTTGCAAAATTGAGTTTAGTGGCATCTATAAAACATAAATTGGAAGGAGGGGATACGGTGGAGGCCGCGGAGCAAGTGGTAATGGAACCTTGAGCTAGTGAAACATATCCACTAAAAAGGAAAATTCTTTGAAGTTTCAGAGCTGAAAAAGAAGAGCTCTGCTACTTTGAGGAAATGATTTGTTTTGAAGGTTAATATCCAGATTTCCTCTTAATAAATATTCTTCTTTTTCCCTTTCTTTAGCCGAATAATTTTGGAATACTCTCAATAATATTATCTCCTATTAGTGACCATGCAATTAACCACATACCATGTATCCTCTACCCCATGATTTGGAACAGTACCTATTGAATTCTGCTCTTTAGATCTGGTTACAAGACATTTTCATGTGTTTCTACTAAATGTTTTGCATAAAATAATATGCTTATATGTGTTTGGTTATCTTAAACTTTAAAATTGTATTCCTCAAGAAAAATGTTTTCCATCAAATGGTGAAAGTGACTTCCGTCATTGATGAGTGGAAGCCATTTTCTTTTAGAAATATGCCAACTCTTAATCAATATCACTTCAATCAATACTTAGACATTATTATCAACCTTCAATATCCAAACATACCCAAAATATGATTCTCGTAGCATATTCCTACAACCAGTACAATTGATATATGTCATTTACTTGTATGCTCAGCCAAACATGGAAAATAATCCTAAGAATTACCAAACGCACGAAACTGAAAAAGTTCTGTATTGTTTCTGAGAAGGCAGCACGGGACAAAATCCCCATAGCTTAGCATTCGAAAAAATGAAAGAGGGTATTATCTAATCTTATCATATATGACCTATCAATGAAATCGATAAAGACAACCTACAGAATGCATAACTAGAATAAAACTTAAATTCAGGAGCATAAAGAAAAACAAAGGTAGGGGTAAGGTCTGCGTATACCCCACCCTCCCAGACCCCACTTGTCAGATCACATAGGGTATGTTCTTGTTGTTCTTGAAAGAAAAATAAAATTGAATAAATCAAGTAAGTACTTAATTATAGACAGGAGGTTTCAAGTAGTACCACGGGATTTTGCATCGGGTTGATAAATCCGGAATGATTCTGATCATGCCCGTATAATTGAGAGGAGAACCCTCAGGGGGAGCATTAGATACTGAACTGAGTGCAGCCAGACATGCAGGACTTAAGCCTATACCATGCTTTCTCACAAAGCTGAGGCGTTCATATGGAATAACCTGTAAATGATGCACATGAATTGACCAAATTCACTCCACTTTCAACCAAAATGTGGCTATACCAAGTACCAACCAATGTCCAACATCATATAGAGATAGCAACAATTTTTAAAAGGATTACTTTGTATAGACTTCCATATTTTCATAGCTAATGAGATATCCAAAATAATCAGTAAGGCCTTAAAACAATAGCCAAGAAGGGAAGTCCAATAATGAGAAGTAAACACCAAGCATTGCCATGGATGGACTCCATAATTGCTTTGGACTACATATCCTTTACTAGCAAAGAACAGAAAAATTAACAGAAAGCTTGTTGACATCACAATATATGTTAATTGAGTTGGTAAGAATGTTGTGTAAATATATTTCAATTAAGGAGAATATGTATATATTGATAAGGAAATGGACCTTGGAGCTAAATCTACCCAAAAGCTAGCTCATAATGTGAGGATTGTCCAAGACCATATAGACTAAATAACTCATCACCATGCACGCCTAGGACTGGACACGTAGAGTGTGAACAATTAAAATGGGAACCCAACATCAGATAAATCTTGAATTCTGATGGCCATGGCTCTGATATCATGATAAGAAAATGAACCTTATCCTAACTCCAACTCCGAAAGCTACTAGAGCCCAAGACTATAAATAAGGATACCAAATAACTCATCATCCACCCATGTGGGAACTCAGCATATACTACTAGTTAGTATAATATATGGAGTTTTTTAGGACCAATCAGAAATTTATATGCTTGTGAATTATGAATCTTTTCTATTTAAACTAGAATAGGTTGATGGAATGAGCATTCTCCGAAACTGCATTCCTTTCTTCTTCATCATACTCATTCTTATTCCTCTGTTTTTCCCAAATGGTACTTCTTCCGTCCCAATTTATGTGACCGCTCTTTCCTTTTAAGGCGGGCAGTTCCAAAAAGAACGACACTATTTTATATTTAGTAACAATTTAAGTTTTAACTTCTTATTTTATCCTTAATGAGACGGTTTCTAATCACACAAATATCTATGTCTTATTTTAAACGACAGGTTTCAAAATTCATTCCTTCCGTGCCTAGTCAAACATCATCACATAAATTGGGATGGAGGTAGTATCAAAGATAGGTAGGAAGAATCGATTTTCTAAAAAGAAAAAAATAAATCAAATTATACTCAAGCGCAGGGGCGGAGCTAGGTAGCCTCCAGGGGTTCATCTGAAACCCCTCGACAAAAAATTATACTGTATATACAAGGTTAAAATTATTTTTTATGTGTATACAATAGATGTTGAATCCCTTGACTTCTTCGTGTGTTTACTTTTTCATATATTTAAAACCCCCTATGTCAAATCCTGGCTCGCCACTGCTCAAGCGTCAACAGAAGAATAAAACTAAACTGATTCTCCAATTCATTAGTTTCCAGCAAACTCCGCTGCCAAAGTAGACAAATTACCCAGTAATTTGGCGCATGATGTCATCTCTGACAGTATGTTCTCGCTTGCAATCACTTCAACAAAGTCGAAGGAGTACTCTAATTCACCCTAAATCTGTTTCTATTTTCTTCCCCTCTTCCATCTCAGAAACTATATTTGGAACGTTTGAGCTTCCTATGATTATTGGGATTCCTCAAATGTCAGAGGACTCTGTTATTTCTCTCCTAGTGTGAAAAACTCTCAATTTTGTGTTAGTAAAAAGAGTTAATTTTCAGTTGTTTGAGACTTTTTTGTCACACATGTTAGTGAAATCAAAAGTGTAAGATTTGACTATATCTATTTGTAGACTAAAAAGCAAGTTCATACAATGAATGTCATTCGTGTCAGATACATGATCCACCAACTCGTACGACAACCAAAAAAAAAAAAAAGGCTAAAAGAAACTATCCCAAACATTTTCTCAACTATCTTCTCTAAAATGCGAATTGTATCAACTTGGAAATTATACTTGTGCCTCTTTCTCTAAGCGAGTCGACTATAGGGGCACATATACACTTGAACCGAGCTAGTACTAATACTTTTCGGTTAAATTCGTACTCTGTTTAATATGTGATCAAGAAATTTAATCACTAACATATATATATAAAAGCACAAGTTAATTAATTAAAGCTTACACGACATCTATGAATTCCAGAATTATCAATCCAAAGTATGCGAAGAAACGGAACAGGCTTCAATGGTTCATCGTAGTCGTAGGAATTGGCTTCTTCAGACGACGAATCAACGCTGGACTCTGATCTGTCCATTTTTGTCTTTCCAAGTTTCCAATTTCAGTTTCAGACTTTCAGTTTGTTTAGTTCACTTTTGGAATTTGCATGCATGCACGTGTGTAGATGCATAAATTGATGTACCTAAAAAAAAGATGCATAAATTGATGACTGATTCCTCTCAAAAAAACCCTTTTTTTTTCTCCAACATGTTTTGCGTTGCTTATGAATTTTGTCTTGATGAGCTTCAAAATCGGTACAATAGTAGTACACTTGTTTGTAAATGAGTGACTATGTGAACAAACTTGTGGTTGAGTGATGTCGTGTGAATAGCTCCATTTTGATATGAAGCGTCAATATATCTTATTTTATTTCCTTTTCTTAAGTGAAAATGAGTACTTGGCGGTTTGGTCACTAAAAAATAATAGGTAATGCTCAGGTCAAAAGTTGTAATTCGCGAAGGTTTTAACTTCTGCTATTTGTTGTCATAAATTGCACTTTCAACCTTCGCAAATTATCTGTGTTTTTTTTTTATATATACATACTAATTATACTGAATTAGCTATGATTAAAAAATTGTTACATCAATTAATTATTTATGTTGAAAGAGCAATTTTATCTTTAAATACTCTCTGTGTTCCATTTTACTAGTCCTTGACTTTTCACTTCCCATAAAAAAAAAATTACTAAGGATTTATTTTACTGAATTATTCATATTAATTATGCTTTGAAAATCTAAATATGACTAGTCGTACTTTATGTAGTTACTTAATGATAATGGTAATAATGAAAGAAAATAATAAATATCTCTTGATTTGCTAAAATGAACAAGGAAACATAGATTATGTTTAATACAAGGAACTAGTTAAGGGGTACACATATTTTTATTTCATATTCTAACTCACATAACCTAATACTCCTTCCGTCCCAAAATAAGTGTTGTTTTAGAAAAAAATTTGTCCCCAAATAATTGTCGCTTTAGCAATTCAAGACAATAATTAGTAACTTGTTTCCAATTATACCCTTAATTATAGAACTACTTTTTCTTAATAGTGCTCATTTTTCAAGAAATTAAACATAATAAATAGGGGCAATTTAGTAAATGATATCTTGCATTTATTATTTTTCTTAATGGGCATGAAAAGAGCTAAAAAGATACTTATTTTGTACAGAGGGACTAGGGAGTATAGTATTTCCTCTCTCCCTTTTTCTCGTCAAATATACTAAGAATAATTCATTTTGCTTATCCATTTTTAGTAAATAAAAAATTATTTTATCCAATTTTACCATTTATCCTTAAATAATTATTTTTCAAACTTATTGGAGTATTAATAAGCAAATTTAGACTTCAAAACTCAAAAGCCTAGTTAATAAGGGCAACTAAATAAAATAACCACTTAGCTAATATTTTCCTAAGTGGAGTGTTAAGTAAAAATTGGACAAATAAAAGAAAATGAGGGAGTATTATTCAATATCGCTAATCAAATGTTGCATTAATTACGTGGTAATTATTTTTTCTATATTCCATGTATAGACTTGAAGATTTATTTCTATGGACCCTTTTTAATATTTAAATCACATACAATACAGAGAAATTCATAAGGTATAATTTAGAATCAGAGAATACTAATGGTAAATACTCATATAATACTATTAAATCCAATGCTGACTTCAGAGTTCAGACTAAAGAAACTATTAGGCATAAATGCTACATATCCTGGCATAATAATTTAAAGCTGAAGCTTATTACTTTCTGTTGGAAACAGAAGAAGAAGAAGAAAAAAAAATACGTAAGGGCTGAAGAGAATAATGGCTAGAAAACTGATACTTTCATTCAAAGGTTCAAGCCTAATATATAGGCAAATATGTAACAGAATATACCAAAAAAATAGCACCCATATCACCCATGATATGCATAAAGCAAATAAACTCCTAAAAAAACGAGATAACGCATGACTCCTAAAAGAAACAAAACACGTTACTCCACTTATCCCTAAAAATCATAACAACCTGGACTGATTCAAACAAAAAAAACATAATTAATTCCTAAAGACTAGGTCAACTAGTAGAAGAAAAAACCAGACTAATATTTCAACAGTCCCCCCTTAAACTGATGTTTGCTAACAGTCAGTTTACATCTTTAATTGTGCAGACACCTAGCAGCCTTCTAAGTTTCATGAATGACTCCATCTTTAAGGCCTTGGTGAAAATATCCGCAACCTGATCTTCACTCCTGCAATAGATCAATTCAATTGTTTCATTATTGCTAAGATCTCTTAAGAAATAAAACTTCACATCAATGTGCTTGCTTCTTCCATGTAGCACTGGATTCTTGGATAGTTGGATTCGAATTGTTGTCACAAAAGATCTTGGTAGCTCCTGGTTGCTTGAATTTCAACTCCTCTAGAAGTCTCCTCAACCAAATAGCTTGACAAGCACAAGCAGTCGCAGCAACAAACTCGACTTCCGTACTAGACAACGTGACAATTGGTTGCTTCTTAGCTGACCATGAAATAGCACCAGACCCGAACATAAAAGCGTAACCTGAAGTGATTTTTCTATCATCTTGATCACCAGCATAGTCGCTGTCAATATAACCGAGCAACTTGGACTTTTCATTCTTCTTATAAAATATCCCAAAGTCTCTCGTTCCTTGCAAGTAACGGAGAATTCTCTTCGCTGCCGACAAATGCATTTCTGTGGGATTCTCCATATACCTACTGATTAAACTCATAGAGTACATTATGTCGGGCCTTGTTGCAGTGAGATACATCAAACTGCCCACAATTTGTTTGTAAAGTGTGCTGTCAACCTTCTTCCCAGTAGGATCTTTGTGTAGCTTCAAACCAAGTTCTGTAGGAGTGTTAACAGGATTACAATCCCTCATCTGAAATCTGTCTAGAATTTCTCCTATATATTTCTTCTGAGAAATGAAGATCCCGTCATCAGATTGCACTACTTCTATGCCAAGAAAGTAATGCATTAATCCGAGATCGGACATTTCAAACTCATCCATCATTGACTTCTTGAATTCTTCAATCATCACACCACAATTTCCAGTAAATATAAGATCATCAACATACAAACAAATAATGAGCATTTTTCCTTGATCCCCAATTTTAACAAAAAGTGTATGCTCATAAGGACATTTCGAAAAACCAACTTTTAGAAAATACCCCTCAATGCGACTATACCAAGCTCGGGGAGCCTGTTTTAGTCCATAAAGGGCCTTTTTCAATTTGTAAACCATATGCTCATTTCCAATTTTAACATAATCTGGGGGTTGTTCAACAAATACCTGTTCATCCAAGTACCCATGTAAGAATGCCGACTTGACGTCTAACTGGAAAATAGGCCAAGGTTTCTGAGCCGCCAACGCAATTACCAATCTGATTGTATCATGCCTCGCAACGGGAGAAAATACTTCTGTATAATCGATCCCGTATTCTTGCTTGTACCCCTTAGCTACTAAACGTGCCTTGTACTTGTCAACTTCACCGTTTTCCTTCAACTTCGTTTTGAAGACCCATTTTACTCCAATAGTTTTTTGTCCATTTGGAAGATCAGACAGCTCCCAAGTATCATTTCGTTCAATGGCATTAATTTCATCATCCATTGCTTTTCTCCATTTTTCTTCCTTCACGGCACTCTCAAAAGACGTAGGATCACAATCTGAAAACAAAGCAAAGTGAGTAATTGGATCTTCAATTCCAGTTACCTCATAATCTTCCATCCAAGGTGCCTTCTTCTAATACGCCCAACAGACCGAGTTGTTTCTTCATTTTCTACAGCAACTGTTGCTGAAGTTGCTGAATTTTTCGGTGTGCAAGCTGCTGAAAATTTCTCTGGTTCAACGTCACTATCATAGAGTACTTGGGTAAGCTGCTGCCCATTCCAATCCCAAGTGTTCTCCTCATCAAAAACAACATCCCTACTGATAACAATCTTCCTTGTCAATGGATTGAACAATTTATATGCTTTGAAAAATTCACTTACACCAAGAAAAACACATTTTTCAGCCTTGTCATCAAGTTTCTTCCTCTTCTGATCTGCGACATGAGCATATGCGATGCATCCAAAAATTCTAAAATGATCTACTGTTGGTTTTCTCCCATTCCATGCCTCCTCCGGTGTCATATTTTGAACAGAAAAAGTTGGGCTTCTGTTTAAAATATGAATACTCCAATTTACTGCCTCGGGCCAGAAAGTTTTTGGAACGCTTCCTCTTGCCAACAAACTTCTCACCATGTTGAGGATGGTTCTATTTTTTCTCTCCGATACACCATTCTGTTGTGGTGTATACGCAGCTGTAAGCTCTCTCCGAATGCCATGATCTATACAAAAACCTTCAAATTCTTTCGAACAATATTCGCCACCACGATCTGTTCGGAGAGTCTTGATATTTTTTCCTGCTTCATTTTCCACACGAACTTTGAAGCTTTTAAATGTTGAAAAAACTTCAGATTTCTCTTGCAAAAAATAAACCCAAGTTTTCCTTGAAAAATCGTCGGTAAAAGTGATTAAATATCTTTTACCTCCATTGGATGTTGGGTTTATTGGACCACAAAGATCTGAATGCACAAGCTCCAAAACATCCTTTGCTCTCCATGACTTTCCTTTAGGAAATTGAGAGCGAGGTTGTTTGCTAACAACACATTCTTCACAGATTTTGGAAGGAGCAGTGATTTGAGGAAGCCCTGTGACCATGTTTTTCTAGTGGAGTGTCTTCAATCCTCCAAAACTCAAATGACCATAACGAAAATGCCACAACCATGAGGAATCCTTGACTTCAGCCATCAAACAAGATTGAATATCATCAATCTTTAGCGGAAATAATCTGTTGGAGCTCATTTGAACTACTGCAATAGCTCCTCTCACAGGATCATAAATTTCACACTCACCCTTCTTAATAGTGATGACATAACCCTTCTCTTGCAACTGACCAGCACTAAGTAAGTTGCTTTTCAAGTCGGGAACATACAACACATTAGAGATTGTTTCAACAAAACCATTCTTGGTTTTAATCTTGATATCACCTTTCCCCATCACTTCAATAGTAGAACAATCACCAAATGCCACGTTGGAATGGAAATTTTCATTTAGAGATGAAAAAGAAAATTTACTTCCACACATGTGGTTACTACATCCAGTATCTATATACCAAATATCCGACTCATGTTTTATTCCATCTTGGACAGCCATTAACAAAGTTTCTACTTCCTTATTTTTGACAAAGTTGGCACTTTCTTCCTTTTCTTTATCATTAGGCAGTCTAGTATAACAATCTGATGCATAATGACCAAATCTGTGCCATCTATAGCATTCTACCTTGGATTTGTCATGGTCTCGACCTCTCGCCTTTGCCTTGAAATTGATCGTGTTGGCTTTGAAATTTCGCCGAAATCTCTCGCCTCCACGATCTCCTCTTCCTCTTGCTCGGCCTCTACCTCTACCCCTTCCTCTATGGTTATTGGAATGAGTATTAGTAGAAGCCTTCAATGCTTGCTCCTGTACCGTGGAACTTTTGTTCATCTTCTGTTCATGAACCAGTAAAGAACTTTGCAATTCATCAAGAGATAGTGCATCTATATCTTTTGACTCTTCGATTGAGCAGACCACATAATTATATTTTGGTGTCAGCGAGCGCAAAATCTTCTCCACAATGGCAACATCGTCTATCTTCTCACCGTGGAAACGCATTTTGTTGGTGATTTCCATTGTTCTAGCACAATAATTGGTGACAGATTCTCCTTCCTTCATCTCTAGTGTTTCAAAATCCTTTCTCAAAGCTTGAAGCTGTGCACGCTTCACCCTTGTAGAGCCTTGATACTTCTTCTTCATGGAATCCCAAATATCTTTGGAAGTTTCTTTGCAAAGAATTGTTTCCAAGATGGGACGATCAATTGCCTGAAAGAGATAGTTATTTGCTTTCAGGTCTTTTAGCTTTCTAGCTTCGAGTTCTTCTTTTTGTGAATCTGTCAAAGTTGTGCCATTCTTCATTTTCGCCGAATTCCATTTTCGATGACTCGCCAATACTCTTGGACCGCATGAAATTCTCCATTAACATGCTCCAATGATCATAGTGACCATCAAAGCGTGGAATAGCTGCTTGCACAAAATTATTTTCTGTGGCCATTGGTTAAATGTAAAAGGAGATGAAAGAAATTTTGGCTGCCTCACTTGTTTTCCCTCTCAAGATAACCTAGCTCTGATACCACTGTTGGAAACAGAAGAAGAAGAAGAAGAAAAAAAATACGTAAGGGCTGAAGAGAATAATGGCTAGAAAACTGATACTTTCATTCAAAGGTTCAAGCCTAATATATAGGCAAATATGTAACAGAATATACCAAAAAAATAGCACCCATATCAGTCCATGATATGCATAAAGCAAATAAACTCCTAAAAAACAGATAACGCATGACTCCTAAAAGAAACAAAACACGTTACTCCACTTATCCCTAAAAATCATAACAACCTGGACTGATTCAAACAAAAAAAACATAATTAATTCCTAAAGACTAGGTCAACTAGTAGAAGAAAAAACCAGACTAATATTTCAACACTTTCATACCTAGGCAAGTATCAAAATAATATCCAAAGCAAGTCATGCACGTATAATAATCAAATTGCAAATCAGAGACTTAATAAGATACTACTAGAGATGTTACAAATATAGGGATGTGTACCCGAATGGGAAGAAAACTGACTAATTGTTTAAAGAAGAAGATAATACCTGGTTGAAGCAGATAATCTCAATTGGTTAGAGATTAGTGTCGAATCTATTGATAATGTGTTATAAAAATGCTATAAATATAAACAAAAACTCCAAAACTATTGATACAAGAATTGAGAGAAGTAAAAAACTGTTATTTCTATGTGGTTTCGATTGTGTTTTTTACAAAAGAATAGTAACATATTTCCTCCGTTTCTATTTATGTGATACTTTTCGTTTTTCGAGATTTAAATTATGTGAATTTTGATTGACATTTTAAAATGTATTTTTTTTCCCATATTTATTTTTGAATATCTAAATTTTAATTTTAAAATAGTAATTTGATCTAATCTAACTTAGCTCTAAAGATTAGTCAAATTGAATTGACGTAAATTAGGAAGAATATTCTTAAATTAGGACCATTAATGGAATACCATTTATAGGCTATAACGAACCTCCTTAAATTACAAGAACTAAATAAGTTCATTCATTTACATTTGAATTACTACCAAAGAAGTTACGGATATTTGATCCATATTCAAAGGACTGTTAACAGTTTTATCTTTCTTCTAATACAAGAACTCATATATATTATCACATTCAACTTATTTTCTTACTTCACACACCATCCAAATTATAGCGGGGTCTGGCTGCACAGGCGCAACTTTCAAAATTCTGTTAACGTAGCCGTTACTCCGCCTCCTTCCTCCATTGCAACCCGTGGCCAACTCGATCATATAGATACAAATCATCAATCTACATTTTATATACGGAAAAGGGCCAAATATACCCCTGTACTATTGGAAAAGGGCCAAATATATCTTTCGTTATACTTTAGGTCTAAATATACCCCTGCCGTTATGCTATTGATTCGAATATACCCTTACTCAGTTAAAGTTGTCCAAGGTGGACATCCGATGCTGCGTGGCACTAACATTTGATGAGGTGGACGCCACGCGACATGCCACCTCAACAGCCCTAACCCATTTTACCCCTCCCCTCTATTTGTTTTTCCACCACTAAGATTTCCTTCCCCTCCACCATCATTGCCACCACCATTGCTCCTCTACTTCTCCGTCACAATAGTTGCAGCTCAAAGGTCTAAAAATACAACCAATAAATGGCTCGCACTAAATGGTAACTTCTGATACGTAACTACGTTGCTTACTTCCTGAAGCTGTGAGTTTTCTTTTTCCAACTTTGAGTCATGAGTTGAAGAATTTTGGGAGGGCGTAAAAATTTGGATTTTTGTTTAGGAAATATATCATCGTAATTTTTTTTCTATCACTCTAGATCATATATAACATAGTTGTATATTTAGATTCCCCTATTCTATTCCCTAAGTTAAGTAATTCTCTCGAGCCACCCACCATATACATTTATACATTGCTTTGGGCTAAGCTAAAAAAGACTATTTCAATATTTCAATGATGGCCCTCCATGGATTCACCTATACAAGCCGTGGCTAAAGTTGCAAAAATCAGAGCTTAAATACCACTTGTAAATAATCCAAGGAGCATGACAGGTATAGGAACTACTAAAGGTACTAAAGAAACAAGAACAACAACTACTAATTCATCAGCTAAGATATTCCCCAAAGAGTCCATTAGTTCACGAATCATGACAAAAAATTTATCTATCTAAATAGAAATCAAAATTGAATTATAGGAAAGAAAGAATAAAAACAAAAAAATAAAAAAGGAAGAAAAAAACAAGACATCCCTCCTTGTTGCTTTTGCAATTAGATTCTTTTCTTTCTATTTCGATGTAGGCCCATTTTTCCCCAGGTTTTTCCGGTTTTTCATTTCCTGAAGTAAAAATGGGGTTCTTATTGTCCCCCAAGTTCGCTTTAGTAGTCATTTTTTTTTGTCATGATAATTGATATAGATGCAAAGATGTTAGATGAGTTATTCATTTGAAGTCATCCTGCACCGCGCTTTCTCAAGTTTTTGTCAGGACTGTTTGTTGGTAAGATTCTAGTGACTATAAGTTGGGTGATAAAGAAGCCTAATAATGCTTTCACTGTGATCAAGAGCAAAAGAAGTGTAATTTTTTTGCTAATTCACCTTCTCTTCCAGTTGTGACGGAAAAGCAGAGAAGCAATGTTTAGTGTGGAAGAACAAATAGAGGGGAGGGGTAAAATGGGTTAGGGGTGTTGAGGTGGCATGCCCCGTGGCATCCACCTCATCAAATGCTAGTGCCACGTAGGATTGGATGTACACCTTGGACAACTTTAACTGAGTAAGGGTATATTCGAACCAATAGTATAACGGCAGGGGTATATTTAGACCTAAAGTATAACGAAGGGTATATTTGGCCCTTTTCCAATAGTACAGCGGTATATTTGGCCCTTTTCCGTTTTATATATCTACACACGAAAATGGACGTTCTCCGTTTTAACACCCTAAACTCACGTGATTTTAACCACTTCCGTCCTGAATTTACGGGTACAACGCCCTTTACCGTCGTTCGATCCACCACCACCAACAACAACATATCCAGTATATTTCCACAAGTGGGGTCTCTAAAAACAAAAAGGACGGGGTTAAAACGTGCTACGGTTTCTAAACCAGTGGCGGTTTTAACCATTGCAGAACCGGTGCATATTTCACCTTTAGAGACATCTTTGTCTCTTTCGGATCGTACTGCATTGCCACCACCAGTAGTACATTGGAGTTCGTTACAATGCGAGCCAGGATGTTTGCTACCGAATTTTCCACGTGGTAATACTGGTTATAAGTACCTCAGGGAAATATTGACGTCAAAAGTGTATGAGGTAGCTGATGAGACTCCTTTGCAACGTGCACATAAGGTCTCGGAGAGGTTAGAAGTAAATGTTTGGCTCAAACGAGAAGATCTTCAGCCGGTATGTCACTCAGATTTTATATTTGCAGCATTATAGAATGTTTGTTGAAGTTTTAAATTTTGATGTTAATTTGCAGTTTCTGAACAATTCTCAATACATGAGCTAGTTTTTGGGGTTGAATTGGACCTAAGGTCCATTTTCTTATCATGATATTAGAATTTATATCACTTTCATATTATATTATTCACGCTCCAGATGTACAGTCCTAGTGTGTGGGAATTTTAGAGTCAATCCTCACGGACCTTACTCATGAGCTAATTTTTGGGTTAAGTTAGGCCCCAGGTCCATTTTCTTGTCACTCTTTGCTGTTAATTTGCAGTTTTTGTTCTTTTTCTTTGTGTGGATTTCTTTGGTCTGTCTATGTCCATTAATTGCCGTGCGTGGGCCTATCATCCACTACTGTTGGGCTTGTTACTCTTTCCTTGCTGAAGGTTTATTGAGATTGTGCCCTGGTTGTTGAGGTCGTGTAAATGGAATTAATCTAGCACTGAACCTTGAAAACCACGAGTTTTTTGTTCACAAGATTGTTTTCTTGATCAAATCAATCGGCCTCCAAAAAGAAAGAAAACCCAAAGCTGAATAAGGAAACTCAAGACAAAGCATGTCTTTAGATTTTTCAAGAATGTGCAAAGGAAAGACAACATTTGTATCTTAATGATACTATAAAGTTATTTTGAAAGAGATTTATTGTCAAAAGAAGGGTACTTCTCATAGTTGGTTATTTCACTTATTCTGTTTTCATTTTTCAAATGTCTGAAGTAGCTCTGAGTCTCTTTGTTCTTACTGTATTTCACGGTCTAAGAGTGATCTGTCAGGATTCTTCCTTTCTTTCAAGCAACTGGTGTTGGACAAATTGATTCAAGAGCCAATCTTGAGAAGTTGGTGATTGGTCTGAGGGTTGAAAGTTGGGGAATTAGTCCAGGACTAGGATTGATTTTATTGCGAGCTACCTTTATTGAGCTACAACTAGATGGCTGCAGAGATATGCCAGAAACATTAGAAACTCCAATAAGCTTCTACTTATACCTTTTACCTTTAGGAAACCATGTAGAAACGGTGGAGTTTGGCTTACTCTTGAGCTAAGGCTAGGTGATCAAGTTGTTTACATCTTGGTTATTGAAGTATTATTTTTTGTTACAATAAACATTTTCTTAAGATCTACTATTTTATAATTTTGATAGAATGATTCTAAACTATTCGAGGACCATCTCCTTCCATTATGATTATGCTTCAGAAACTTGACATATAAAGAATCTTAGAAGTCACTTTTGTGATAGGATTGTTTGTAGAACTTTGCTTGTTAGAAAATTCTCTTATGTATTATGTCTCTTTTTTGCTCAAGCCAATTTCCATGGATCTGAGCCAGTCTACCAACACTTGCAGAAAAATGACTTTGCACTTAAGTCTTTTGACATTGGTGTACTCTTGTCACAATTTATGTGGGGCTTTTTTCTATTGGGGTTAGATGAGTTTAATTACTGGGTGAATAAAAAACAAAAAAAACAGACGACGGTTTTATGCTCTCATAAATCTACTTAATTTTGGATTCAGAAAAAGAATTTTATTTGCTATTCATGTTGTGTTTTCATGGATTATCTGCTCTTGGGTTCTATGACACCGTGAGCCTGCCTGGTTTCTATTCAACTCATCTTTAAATTTCTGTTTCCTAGATTAATGGGAGCAAGATCTTAAGTCTGTATACTTTCAGGAGTTATCTAATTCTGTGTCTTTTTCTCTCCCCTGAACTACAAGTCGTTGGGCTTTGATCTACTCTTGTTACAATCTGGGATGATTTGGGGTCAGATGAGATTATTTACTTTGGAAAAGGAAAAAGGAAAACTGACTGTTGCGTCCTTTGATAACTCTGATTGAAGTTGGATTCAGAACATGAATTTATTTGCTATCCGTGTTGATTTTTTCACTGATTATTTGCTCGAGTTTATGATTACGTGAGCTTCCTAGTTTCGTATTCAGTTCATCTTTAAATTTCTGTATCCTCGACCAAGGGGAGTAAGTTATTAACTCTGTGCAGTCTGGATTTATCTAATTTTTGTGTCTTCTTCTGTATTGGAGTAGTCTTGGTAACATTGTTATACACTCATGTTGGCAGGTCTGCTCATTCAAGGTCAGAGGATCTTACAATATGATGCAAAAACTACCTAAGGAGCAGTTAGAAAAGGGGGTTATATGCTCATCAGCTGGAAATCATGCACAAGGTGTTGCATTAGCTGCCAAGAAACTTGGTTGCTATGCTGTGATTGTGATGCCTGTTACTACACCAGAAATTAAAGTTAGGATTGTTGATTAACTCTTTTGGTTTGTACAGCTTCCATTTGAAATCATCCTGTTGTTTTAATTCCAAGATTATCCATTTTTTTAAGTCGTATTCTTTTCCACTGAGCAGTGGAAATCAGTTGACAGATTGGGTGCTACTGTTGTTCGTGTGGGGGACACATATGAAGAAGCTCAAGCATATGCCTTAGCCCAGGGCAAAGCAGAAGGCCCTGCATTCATCCCTCCTTTTGATCACCCAGATATCATAATAGGGCAAGGTACGGTTGGAATGGAGATTAATAGCCAATTCAAAGATAACATACATGCAATATTTGTGCCTATTGGTCGAGAAGGTCTTGTAGCTGGCATTGCCGCCTATATGAAGAAAGTTGCCCCTGATGTAAAGATTATTGGTGTTGAGCCAGTGGATTCAAATTCAATGGCGTTAGCATTACACCATGGGCAAAGAGTAATGCTGGAACAAGTTGGAGGTTTGCAGATGCAGTAGCTATTAAAATGGTTGGTGAAGAAAGTTTCCATCTCTGCAGGGAATTAATAGATGGGGTGGTCCTAGTTAATCGTGATGCTATATCTGCATCGATAAAGATTAGCCAGCACTAATATATCTTCAAATGTGGAATAAAATAAGTACATTTACCCGCTGATTTTTTACCTTTTATACTGTGGAGTCCCAAATTATTACTACTAGTAGGATGCTCTCTCACCTTGAACCCCATGATGTTTGCTAGTTGCTGTGTATTTTGTACCTGATTTACTGAAAACACGAAAACTTTTTTGTGTGCCTCACACAACTGACACTAGTTGTGTGAGGCTTCTTTTTGTGTGGTGGACTCAAATCTTACAGTTTTGGGTCCACTAACTTGTGTGACAAAAGAAGCCTCATGCTAGTATCAGTTGTATGGGGCACAAAATAAAGAATTTCGTCTTTAATATAGTAACATCTTTTATGTTGTAGGTCTATAATCACTGTCAATGAGATAGCTCTTTGTTACGTGAGCCTGAAATCTTTTGCTGTTACAGTTGATTTCTCTATTGAATAGGACATGTTTGAAGAGAAAAGAAGCATACTGGAGCCTGCAGGGGCACTTGCCCTTGCTGGAGCTGAAGCTTACTGCAAGCACTATGGCCTAAAGAATGAAAACATAGTAGCAATAACTAGTGGGGCCAACATGAACTTCGACAGACTTAGATTAGTAACTGAACTCGCGGATGTTGGTAGACAGCGGGAAGCTGTTTCGCTACTTATATGCCCGAAGAGCCAGGCAGCTTCAAGAAGTTCTATGAGATGGTAGGACACTTAAAGCACTTAATATGCAATTTTGCTTACTGGTGCTTTTCGGACTAACAGATTGACCATACTTCTTTTACTACAGGTGGGACAGATGAGTTTTACTGAATTGAAGTACAGATATAATTCTGGGGAAGAAAAAGCTAGAGTACTTTACAGGTATCGTCTACATGATATTTTAAAGAAAATTGTTCTCATGTTGAAATAGATTTTGTTAACTGTCATTTTGTCGTAGATGTTTACAACAGACAGTTTGCCCCAGTTATTTGCCTCTCTGCTATGTCTATTATAACCTAAATAAAACCAGCCTTATATTCATTATTTATGTCCTTTTTTCTTGTGGCAGAGTTGGTGTCCACACTAGATTGGAACTTGAAGAAATGGTGGACAGGATGGAATCATCACAACTGCATACCATTAATTTTACAGATAATGAATTGGTTAAAGATCATCTAAGGCACCTGGTAATGAATTTTACATTAATGTTTCAAATCTCTCTTTATCTTGTGGCTCAAATTCTTAGACCAAGACAGTAAATACTTGTGTTTGTCTCGTGATTAATTATTCTATGATTTGTTTGAAATTTTTGACTACTATTCTAAGATCCTTATTATAGATTATACTAATAAATTATTGATTTTTCTGTCTCTTGAGATTCTAAATTCTTAGAGAGTAAATTTGCAGGGAGAAATGAGTTCTCAAGTTCCTTTCTTAAGAAATGAGATATTGGCTTTCGTTGTTCTACTTGTTTACTGGATGATGTTGTGTTCATTGGGTAGTGATGGCTCGTACTCTTTCTCTCTCCTACGATTTTTTGCAGATGGGCAGCAGATCAAATGTTCACAATGAGCTTCTCTGTCGATTCGCTTTTCCCGAGAGGCCTGGTGCTTTGATGAAGTTTTTAGATGCTTTCAGCCCAATTGGAATATAAATTTGTTACATTACTGTGCACAGGTACCTTTTAGGAATCCCATTCTTCTGCTTCCATTTTAAATTTTTTGGATCAATCATTTGGTCTTTCTGCTATTATTTTTGAGTAATTCTTTTTCTCTTTTTCCCTATCTGCCTGGAAGGGAGAAACTGGTGCAAATGTGTTAGTCGGAATCCAAATTCCACACAGTGAGGTCGATGAGTTCCAGGGACGAGCTGACAGTCTTGGTTATGAATACGTAGTAGAGACTCTCAATGTGGCTGATCAAAGTGTTTGCTCAGGCCTTGAATGAAATTTTGGTCCTTAACAAAGTAACTTTCTCAAAGTTTTGGACTAAAGCAAGATTATGCTTCAGCTTTATTCAAAATAAAAGTAGTCATAGTCGTTATACATAAATATGGAGTTTGATAAGTAGACATATCCATTGACAAGTCACTTGCTTCATGCTTCCCCTGAAAGCTGAACTCTTAGTCACTTGCTGAATTGTGCTTGGACAACAGAAATCTTAGGCTTTGTCCAACAATGTAAAGCTCTTGCTTGTTACTGGTTTTTGCTTTTGGAGGTTTTGGTTTTATGTTCCCCTCTCATGTAATTCTCTGCTTTGATAATAAACAATGTAGGGGTCTATGCCAAACCCACCACCACTGGAGGTGAAAGTTTGGGTGGATGGATTAAATAAAAATTAAGATAAGTAGATATATCAATTGACAAGAAGTCTATGAGTTTGTTAGTGTTGTTTCAAGGTGTGAATGTTTAGATTAAATTGAAAGGTGCATGTTTTTGCTTGATCTACGGCATTTTAATTTTTTAAGTTGACATGTCTTGTTCTGATCCAAGGGTTATCTTCAAAAAATTATCCTTCCAATAAGAATTTGATCTAGTGCTTTAAAAGACATTTTGGGGCGAGGCATAGTAAAAACCTACCTGAACAATCTTGGGGCAAAAGTATCGCAAGGTGTATGCTCCATTATTCTTGATGAAAATATCACGAAGCGTAAGCCCTTTTGTTATCTAAGTTACTCGGACTCTCCTAAAATGTCATCAGGTGCGTGTTGGATCCTTCAAAAGTAGTGTATTTTTAGAGGGTCCGACACGGGTGCGGCAACACTTTCGAAGAGTCCGAGTAACTTAGTTTGTTACTACGTATAGAAAGTTTTCTGTAACCATCACTTTGTTTGAGCAATTGTCGAAGTGGTTGTTGAAGTTAAATTTCCATCTCAATTTTGAAGCTAACATAACTTCATCTAGGCCCACTCACGAGCGGCTTGAGACACTTGTATTGGGACACATAGAGTAATTATTTATCTAGTAGCTAAGGTGATGAAGACCACCCTCCTTGTTTTAAGGGACCTTCATATATAATAGAGGTGTAGCATTTGACATCACCCTAAAGGGCCTAAACCTTGACGTTGTTATGGACATACTTTAGTTAAACGATGACAATTACACTCTTCAAGAATTTCCTTTTCTTCTCTTTCCTCCAAATTTATACACTTTTCCGTAACTAAATCAACGACCGTCAAACATTAGTGTTTCACTTAACAGTTTTAAGTTATATACATTGTTGAGATAAAAAATTATTTATAATAGCTCATTCAAAAGATACTTACAAACAATTTTTTTAAAATGTGAATTTATAATCTACAAATAAGACATATTAAAGGAGACGTAATGATGCCCATGAATCCATGACAAAGGGCATAGCGATGAGGACGGGTCGAAGAAAAAGATTGTCAAACTTTTAGGCTGATAAGCTTTTGAAAAACTGGTGAATGTTACACTTTAGACTAATTCTACATCAGTAAAGAGTTTTACAAAACATAACATAAATTCGCATGATACTCTTACTTCTGAACTCGATGAAGGCGTACCTAAAAGTAAATTCGTGAGGTTTTTTTGGGCAAAAACGACCAATACATATTATAAATTTTAATTGCTATATAGATATGATGACGTTAAAAAATTTTACACCGACAATTTATCAAAAGGTAAAAGTAGCGGTGCTGGTAAGTTACGGTGAAAGGTGTAACTGATCCAAGAAAGTTGAGCACTCTTCGAGTATTCCGTGACTTGCCTGGTTGCCTGCCAACCTACCTTTTGTCTTCGTTTACACAAAAAAAAAACTGTAATAAATTCACTGTAGCTAAAGTCTAAAGATCACTTCCCTCCTACCAATTTATCTTCTTCTGTACGTGTTCTGTATTCATAATGGGGTTTTGATAATTTAAATTTGTGCCGTGTAAAGCCTTCTTAAACGGGTCGCTCCTTAATAGGATTTTTTTCCGCATTCATGATTTGAACTTGAATGGTTTGAAGACCTTATTCATTCTATTATAATCCTTGTTTGCTTCATACCAATTTATTAATTTATGCATTATTTTGTTATTATGCTAGTATATTTAATACTCTCTCAGGATAAAAAAAAGTGTCCACTTAACTTTTTTTTTTTGTCAAAAAAAGTGTTCACTCATTAAATCAAGAAAGGATTAACCTTATTTTTTCAACATTGGCCCTATTAAGGTTATATGATCAAATCTCAATGCCTATTTAATTAGGAGTAGTTTAGTCAAATTAACTATTTTTGTCTAGGAGTTAATATTTTCTTAAGGGGTGTGCAAATAGCTAAGTGGATATTTTTTTTATCAGGAGGGAGTAGTATATTACTCCATCTGGATAAAAAAAAGAGTCCACTTAGCCATTTGCACACCCCTTAAGAAACTACTCACTCCAAGAAAAAAAATATGTAAATTGACTAAACTACCCGTAATTAAATATGCATTGGGATTTGATCACATAACACTTAATAGGGATAAATCTGAAAAAATAAGATTAATTGTTTCATCATTTAATAAGTGGACACTTTTTTTTTTTATCCGGAGAGAGTATAAACTACACGACTACTCAGTACCTACTGTGTTCCCTAAGCAACCCCTTATCCCTGCTCTTCCTAGAAATTCACACACACATATTCTAGAGACAGAGAAAAAGCCAATTTATTTCTGCTACATAAGAGAGTCCTATGCAGCTAGTTATCACAAGTTTGCCTCCTGGTTCTTTCACAAACTATCAGTTGCAGCCATTTCAATTACTGAATTAATGAATTTACCACAAAATTACATTCTGAATTGAGTACTTCTCCTTTCTTGTCTTTTTATTAGGTAAATACTTTTGTTTGTTTATCACCAACATTAATTGCCTCGATCTTGTAAATCCCAGCTGTTTGAATCTCAAAGTCTCCTCTCTCTTTCTATATCTGTCCAACTTTCCCCTTTCAATACTTCTGTTTTTTTCTATGTTTTTATGCTGAATACTCTTCAATTCTCCTTTCTATACTTCAAGAACTCACAACCCATTTTCAAATCTTGAATTTTTAACTCATCATTTGGTTGGAAAAAAAATATATATTGAAGTAATGGCACAGAAGCATTTGCATGAGCTTCTAAAAGAAGATCAAGAACCATTTTACATTACTAATAAACGTTTTCAGCTCAAAAGACTCAATTTTTCTTCACCTAAAACCTCACTAATACAAATCAAGAAAACTCAAAAGCCAATTACTCAAACCTCAACATCTACATTCTGCAAAAATACTTGTTTTTTCTCCTTCAATGACTCACCAGACATAAGAAAATCTCCTTTGAAGAGCCCACAAAATGGGAAAGTTTTTCTTCATGTACCTACAAAAACAGCTACTCTACTTCTTGAAGCAGCAATGAGGATTCAAAAAGTACAACAAACTTCAAAACCAAAACCCCAAGTCAAGAAAGTAAAGTTTGGGGTTTTTGGGTCCATTTTGAAGAAACTCAAGGATCGAAATAGCAATAAAAAAGGTGAAAATAGTGTAAGGATTATTTCAACAAGTGCAGAAATAACAAGAAATGCATATGAAGAGAAGTGCATGGATTTGGAGACTTATAGTAGCAATAATGGTGATTTGGACACGTGTCCATTAAATCCTTTTAGATTTTCTCTTCAAAGGTGCAAGTCAACAGGCGATGTTATGCCGGAATTCACATCTCCGGTTAGTCACAAGAAACAGGTTTGTCTTTTTTTACTTTTTGTGATACTTTTTCCAGTAACTATCCGTGAGTCATTATATTATTACTCGAAATATCATACTGACTTTTTTTTAGACAGTTAATTAAGTTAAAGTAATACTTCACGTTAACAGCCTCACATACTAATACGGAGTACTCCTCGTCTCCTGTGGCGGAGCCAGAATTTTCATTCAGGGAGTTCAAAAATTCTAAAAGGTTAATATACGAAGAAGTCGGGGGTTCAACACCTACTATATATACAAAATAAAATAATTTTAAGTTTAAAAATACACTATAATTTTTCGCCCCCTGAATATAAGCTGGCTCTGCCCTGCTCGTCTCAATTTATGTGAACCTAAAGAGTTGGTTCTTTTACCATGTGAGAACTCGAAATATCATACTGACTTTTTTTCAGACGTTAATTAAGTTAAAGTAATACTCCACGTTAACAGTCTCACATACTAATAGGAATACTCATTCTATCTCAATTTATGTGAACCTAACGAATTGGTTTTTTCATCATGTTTTTCTTACATTATTTTTAAAATTATTTGAATTATAAATGATCATGATGTATGCTACTTTTTATGTAGTTTTTCAACATATTAATTTTAGTTTTATAAATTTGAAAAATCTATGTCAAAATTTACAGTCAAAGTTATAAAGTTTGACCCTTGTACTTCGAAAAGGCGTCCAAACTCCGTCCCAAATTATATGCCAAATTATAGAGGTTGATCTATTTTGGGAGTCAAATCATTCTTTCTCTAATTACGATTTTTTCCAACTCTTTTCATATATTGTGAATTATTAATTATGCAGATTTTTAATACTTTTTATGAAGTTTCGTATGCAAATTTTATTATAAAATATTCGAAGAATCTATCTTTAAAATTGAATAAAAAAAAAAAGATGTTTGATGTTTTAAATAGGTCAAACCTCACATAAATATGGACGGTGTGAGTACTTATAATATAATAATTACTGACATTATCAATTGTATTGAATTAAAACATTAAAAGGTTCTTCTTTGGATAAGTGTACGTCAATGAGTTTATATCACTCGTAAAACAAATAACAAGATAAATATTTATGGTAAGCATCAACTAATTATCTGACGAAATTGGTAATTAATTCCTCATTACAAGAAGAATTATAGGGATTGAGCTCCTCTCCATTTCTCTTCTCTCCATTTTCCCCAAGTTCTTACTTGGATTGGAGACACATGGCATGAGTTAAAACTAAAGGCTAAGATTTAATTAACTAAAGCAAGACCCTAACCATGGTTTAGATAATTAATAATTCAATATATTTACTTCCTTATCAGTTTATAGAACTCCCAAATATTTTCATATATATATATATATATATATATATTTGCTTCAAAAAATTTTGACAATATTCCACAATCATTGCAGCTAAATTATTTATTCTTGTCTGCTTTCTTTTTTCTTTTATCGTTGAAAAAGGGTAGTTTCATGTTAATCAATTCAAAAGAACTTTCTCTTATTCTATAAAAAATTGAAAAAAATCATTATCAATCTCTTATAAATTTGACTTCATATTCGAAAGTATGTTCTTGATTTTTGCTCTAAATATGCTCATTTTGACATCACTCGCAATAAAAAGTCTTAATTAATATATAGGTTGTATATCGATGTTAAAAAATAATAATCAAAAGGTAGCTTTCTGCCACCAAAAGAAATAAGAGATGTTCTCAAAATTGATTAGCTTGAAATATCCAAGTTCAATGATAAAAAAAGAGAGTTGGCGAAAATAAATTGTAAATATAAAACGTTAAACTTTGGAGGGGTTAATTCCTGCGGGATAATTTGTTATTAGCAGAATATTAATTATTGTATCCTTAATTCAATTGGTGGGTTACCAAATATTTTGAGAGAAATATATGGAAATATTTATTACTTTAATTGTGGTTAAGACCCATGGGCTAGTTAATTTAATCTAGACCATTTATTTTAAAATAAAACACATGTCACCTATCCAAGTAAGAATTTGGGGAAAATGGAGAGAAGAGAAATGGAGAGGAGCCAAATCCGAATTATAGTATTATAATTTTGCTTGTCGGTAACACGATCTAGGTGTCCGATTCAGTGGCCGGAATATCAGTAAATGACCAAATTACCCTTTTTAATATAATTAAGTATTGTAAGTAATGTGCTGTTGTTTAATGGGAGAAATGTGTCATTTTACTACTTCCCCGTCCTATGTCAGGTAATATTACTTCTTCTTTTTTTTTTTTGAACATGTATTATTACTTGAGTAGGCAAAAACTTAAGATTTTTCAAAATAAGTTAAATTGCTCTTAAATATATGTCATAATTTTTAAGATAAATTTTAAAGAAAATGTATTCAAGTTAAACTGAGATAGAGGAATAACAAATTAGTCTTTGTTTTGGTAAGCGTACTTCAGATCACGCCTCAATCTTTTTCTAATAGGCCTTGACTTGAAAATAGTACTTACCAGGAAAAGGACAAACAAAAATTTCATTTTAAATTTTGGACTCAGAAAGAGACAACAATTTCATTAAATTCTGGTCGTATGCTTGTTCACGAATTGTAACTTGCCTGGAATAAAAGTCAGTCGTCAACTTCATATTGTACTGCATGGCCTAACAAGTTGTGTTTAAAAAAAAAAAAAAAAAACAATTAAATAATAAAATTAGTAACCTGGAAAATAAAGCAAGCTCACAACAATAAGTTAAATAATATGTACGTCCAACCGTATTAAAAAGAATTATATCATTGTTTATTAGTAACTACTACTATGTCTCAGTTCAACACTAGTTTGTTTAACTATTAACTATACTACTAATAGTTTTTCACTAAATTGGAAGTTTTGACTTTTGTGTTTAGGGCAAAGAAAACGATGAAACAATAAGTATTGATCAGCTAGTAGAAGAAGCAGATGAGAAAGAGCAATGCAGTCCAGTTTCTGTGTTGGATCCTCCATTTGAGGAGGATGATGATGGACACGAAGGCGGGGACGAGGACGAGGATTGTGACCTCGAAGGCGGGGACGAGGACGAGGACGAGGGCGAGGATTGTGACCTTGAATGCAGTTATGCACTTGTACAAAGTACGTAAATAGTATAATCAATTAATTTCTTGATTTTCATTTTAATAAAATTGTGCTATATATCTTTGATTTTAATTGGATAGTACTTTAGTACGTAATAGTAATTTGAGATAATGGTCAAAACCACACCCGAATTATCATTTATTTTTTTTTTGCAATTTTTCAAAATTGCAATTTTGCAAAGGGATAGGCCAATTATCATTATTTATTTTTTTTGCAATTTGAGATAATGGTCAAAACCACACCCGAATCCATCACAATCCCTTTTTCTACTTGAACTATCACCATTTATGTATTAAAACACACCTAGTTGAGAGATTGTGATGGATCAAAAGGGAACAGATGATAATTGGCCTAGGTGTGTTTTAATACAAAGATGGTGATACATAGTTCAGGTAGGAAAAACCTGATAGTTGGGGTGTGAAATTCGCGAAAAAGTGATTATTTGTGTTTTGACCCTTAATTATAGTACTATTTTTTATCGGTTGTGAAGTCTTTTTCAGTAGTTGTGGAAACGCTGGTTTATTCATGGCATTCATGTTTGGTTGGTATAGTTATAATCTGAGGTCATTTATGATCAATTTGATTATGCTGATATTCATATGTGAATTATTTATTGTGTGGGATCCTTGATGGAAGGATCAATCTAGCTCAGAGGGTTGAACGCGTGCGTCTTGTACTTGTAATGCATGAATATGACATTAATATATTGCCTTAGTTGTATGCTTAAAACTATTTCAGTACATCATTTCTGTTACTATGACCTCATTTTGTCCTTGCACAAATGCATACTCTGATATGCTCACTACTTCATTGCATGACGCACATTCAGGATTTTTTTTTAATATATTTTTTTTTTACTTTACTGATACACAATTAAATTAACACCTGAAAATGAGAAAAAATCTTGCACTTTAAAAAGGTTTTCTTGTTTAATTAGGGATCTGCCCTTTAATTTTTTTTTTTTTATTCAGTATGCGTGATCCGAAATCTAATTTCATGATAAAGAGACAGAAGGGTGACTGATTATAGAGAAATCACTAAGCAGTTAAGTTGTTAGGAATCGTTTGGTTTAGAAAGTAAAGTTATCCATAAATTAACAATGTAGATATTGTGATGTAGAAATTAATATTTCAGGGATTAAAATGTGTTTTTTTGACTTCAGAAAAAAATTGTTTAATACATGAAGGTTACTAGTTTGGTCATTTTAATTGTTTTATTATTACTTCCTATATTTTTATTCCACCTTCCATCCCACATAAATAATAAGTAGTACATAAATTCTTTCCTAACTTATGCATGTATTATTTATGAGAGCAACAAAAACAACAACCAAAACAACGTAATGTATTCTATAATGCTGGATTTTATACAATCTTCAAAAGAAAACTTGAATCTCTTGATAAAAGTTTTGAGATTGCTGAAGATGTTTTGAAACTTATTATGATATTTGTGTTGCACTTGTAACAGGAGCACAGCAGCAGCTTTTGTGTAAGCTTCGTAGATTCGAGAAACTGGCAGAGTTAGATCCCATTGAACTCGAGAAACTATTGCTCGACGAAGAGGACAATGATGCTCCAGCAGATGAAGAGGAATATCAAGTTTCCAACATGATTTCCGAGGAGAAGTCTGAAGTTAAAAACTTGAACTATGGAGAAGCAGTCTTTGGAAAAGAAGTCAAGAGATTTGATTCATCGCAAGAATCAAGATCAAATACCCTCGATATGATGGTAAAATCGGATTTGCAAAGTGAGTTTGATGAATGGAATAACTTTCAGGAGCAAAGAGAAGAAACTGCGATAGAATTTGCTTTTTCTATATTTGGGTTGTTAGTTGAGGAATTTGGAGAGGAGCTAATTCATTAGCTCACTGCTAGAATGACACGAATTTCTGACGGATGTTGCATAGGAAATTTAGGATAGGAAGTCGAAAAACATTAGCAACTAGTATAATTCCAATAAATCCGTTGGTAATTTTTGCAGTGTTAGACCACTTAATTAGCGATAAATGTGAAATATTTAAAAAGGAATATATCTTTTGTATTGAGCTCACCAGGTGAGTTAGTCCTTAACCCCCTCCTTGCTATCCCCCGATATAATAAAAAATAATGCTCCTCCCAAAAATAGGCTCTGCTAGCTTTATAAATTTCCACATGAAGATTGCTAGCTGCATTTCTATTTGGTGCCATTTGTGAAATTAGTTACCTGGTACTTCTTGTTGTTCGGAGATGGCAGTTATGTCTTGCGGAATTAGTTGAGATGCGCGCAAGCTTGACCCGGGCACCAGGCTGTAAAAAAAACAAGAAAGCTTTTCGGTGTAGAAAGAACCAATTCTTTGATATGATTTTAAGCAAAGAATATTATTTCTCAGTGTCTAAAGTAAAAGATGTACTAAAAATAGGCTCGCCTTTCACTTTATTTGAGTGAAAACGCTACAACGGGGAGCATTTTTTTATCCACCTTTTGTTCTCTTCTGTTCTTCCTTTTTTACAATGCTTTCCAGCTGCCAGCAAACTAACGTAAAAATTACTCCAGGTAGCAATTTAGGGCGGTTAATTGGAATATAATCAGTATTGTAAAGTAGTTAAAAATATGCATAACTTAAAGGTGATACAATTGTTGAAAAATAATCACATGCATGTACTCCATAAAAGATGGACAAAAAGTCTCAATTAATGTCACAATAGAGTTATGAAGCGAATGAAAAAGATGGAAAACAATTCAACAATGATGATGTGGGGACTCACCTACAACAAAACATTCTAAAGATGAATAATGGGGATTAATTAAGATTATCACTCCCACTTCATCATCGTGACTAATCGTTGTCTTCATGTAACTAAGAATGTCGCCCAACACAAGAAAAAAACAAAAATGTTGGAAGCTGATTAGATGTATCAACAAACTATTTTACGGATGGTACTGCTACAACAATAACATATCCAGTATAACCCCATCACCTTCGTGGTGCTGAACCAGAGTAGGTGACGCAGCACCTTATCCTTATCTTTTCGACTGGTAGGAGAGGTTGTTTCCGATAGACTTCTACGTAAAGAAGAGATTAAAAAGATCAAGAATAATAAACAATAAATAGCAGCAAGATAAGAGATGAGAATGCTAATATTTACGGATAGTAATAAGTTAATAATAATACTCTCTTCCTTTCAAATTATGTGATATGATCTAACTTGACACGATATCAAACTTTTAAAAAAAAAAGTTTTCAAGCTTAAAGTCTTAAATATGCCATTAAGTTGTCTAACTATAAGACTTTTTAAATTTATAGTCATAAATATATTATACATTTGTGCAGCTATAAAAATTATATCATTCTTTATACCGTCATATAAATTAAATGAAGTTGAAATAATATAGATTTGGGTTCCGCTGAAGAACAAAGATGAAGTCCATTTACATTGCTAATAATTAAGTATGAATAATATAGTGGGATAATGAAGATGGTGGGGCTTTTAATTAGCAATGCGTATAATTGTTTAATCGAAGCAGCCAAAAAGACTAGAGAATAAAGTGAATGGAGAGCTTATTATATCAATGATGATATTTGTCCATTCAAGTACAATTTAATTAACAACAAACTCACAGACACAAAAGTTGAAAAGAGAGTGGAATCCATCAGTTGTTGCCCCCATTGGTAAAGTTCGTTTGTGAAGAACTAGATTCCCATTCCTCCTTTGATCCTTAAAGCATCAGTATATTGTATATCAACTAATGATGTTTAGAGAAGCAACTATCTGTCTGTCCTTTTTTTTTTTTTTTTTCAGAGAGGGAGGAGGGGGTGGGGGGTGGAGGACCTTGCCATGAATAATGAGTTGGATTGAGTCAAATAATTGTTCAAATTTAGAGAAATATTTATGTGAGTTTTTCGAAATACACAATTCTTCTAGTTTAGAGAATTTTCTCAATCTGCCTTGGTCGACTAGTCGAGCACGAGCAACTAATTTTTCTTGTCAGAAAAAGCAAGCACTTTGTACTAGTACACCCTTATGCAAGAGAGTATCCAATGCTAGTCAACGTCTTTGTATGCCCCCATAATAAAAAAAGAGGAATAGACAAAAGGATTCTGTGTAAGAATATTAACATAATAAAACCAATATTATCACTAAAAAAAAAATAGATTAGTAATGATAATTGTGTATCTGTTTGAATCATACTATAGATTGACAAAAGATTAATTCTTCCTCTCTATTATTATTCTTTCATAATATGATGGAGTCAAATAGGATAGCTACCGCACACATATGAAATAATCCCGACACTTTATTTATATAGGGTTAGATAGAGAACGTAAATGCAATTAATGGAACCCTCATTAGTCCTCGATCTCATTACACGATGCATCGGGTTGAGTCTACATTCACCATCAAGCTAAATACACCAAGCACATAAAGTGAACGATCCAATAAGCAATTATGTATCATATATCTAATTGAGTTCGCATTTATAGACTATACTCAAACCCAGAACGTTTAAAATATAAATAATTATTTTTAATAATGTAAACCAATTTTCTTACCTTATTGTACTTTCGTTTAACTCGTAAAAGACTAAACGAAGAGGAATCTATATTCTCATTGCTCAAATCTATCACTTTTCTTCCATGATTAGTATAAGAAAAGTGACCAGAAGATTTGATATGTTTAATATTGGATGCTCTAGACATTTGTCTTCCAACGGAAAAAGAGAGAAAGATAGCAGCATGCACTCCACAACATAAACGTCCATAACGGATAGACTAATAAGTAATCACTACATTTTGCTTATTCAAGCCACCCAAAAAAAAGAGAAATTGTCGTGTCCTGGTTGGTGAAAGGTTGATTCCTTTATAACAAGTGCTTAAATACAATTACACACCACAATATATGTCATAAATTCTAGACTCACAAATAAGCATTTTCTTCTAACCAGGCATTACTAGAATGATGAACATTATGTGTATGTCAAACTGGGCTGTGCCTCTATTATAGCTAGGGCTGTACAATGAAAACCGACAAACCGCACCAAATCGACAAACCGAATCAAACCGGAAAAAAAAACCCGAGTAGTGGTTTGTTTGGTTTGGTTTGGTGTTGGATAAAAAAAACCCGATCATAATAGGTTTGGTTTGGTTTTAACTAAAAAAAGTCAAACCGAGACCAAACCGATCCGATTATATATATACAGTTTAGAAATATTTTTATACATAGATAATTTATAAATACATGTATAACTTTATCACTTTTAAGCATTGATTAGTCAGCTTCGTTCGTGATGCAATCCGTTTAAGAATTGGTGCCACATCCGATTGTATAATTAATTCTTTTTTGGCAATTAAAAGAGACTTTTTCATTACAAATAGCTACGTTGTCCAATGTCAAAACACTAATATAGAGTAATGACCTAGCAGTTGATCAAAACTAGCCTTTATCACATCAAAACAACTCAAACAATAAACAAAACTGGTAGACTAAGGGTAGAAAATCAACTCATCCAATTTTTTTGTGAGTGTTGTCCGCTGGGAACCTCTAACAAACACCTCTTGTATAATCCTCCATGTAAGTATTTGTGGTGTATAATTAATTCTTAATGCTAAGTTTGAGTTATAATCTTTTTGTTCATTTAGCGATAGGCTTTTTAAGTAAATGTTTAAAAGCTAACTAAAACTCATTTTACGGAACAATATTGAAGTTGTTTGTTACTATATTCTGTTTGATTGTTATAGTTATACATCACATGCATGTTCTATACTTATTTGATCCAATTGTTATGAATTTTTTATTTAATGAGTCAATGAATTCACCACACATTTTTCATTTTACATAATTAGAAATAGAAGGGTAAGATGCTTATTTTTGATCAAGCAAATGCTATTATAAGATGCTTCGTATTGAACCAAAAAAAAAAAATCCGAAAAAACCCGACTAACCCGAAAAATCTGAGAAAAACCGAGAGTGAAAAACCCGACTTTTGTTGGTTTGGTTTGGTTTATCGATTTAAAAACCCGATACAATTGGTTTGGTTTGGTATTTGAAAAATCCGAACCAACCCGGTCCATGTACACCCCTAATTATAGCTGTCGATTTCAAAAGGGAAAAGGCCCAAATACAAGCTAGCTAAATCAGTAGAATTTGCACCAGGTAGCTAATTTTATGTGTTTTGGTTAAGTAACAGAACTTCAGTTGTATTTAATTTTTAAATTATTTAGCTTTCAGCCAGTGTTGACAAACTTTAAAAAAAAAGGCTGAAGTTGGGGATTGCCAAGCCCTAACTTCAGACTTAAAATCTGAAGTTCGAACTGTACAAGCAATGTGCCAACTTCAGACATTTGAATCTGAAGTTAGTCTTGACAGTCCCCAACATCACACCCATAGATCTGAATTTGAAACTTCAGGACGTGATTGTCAACTTTAGTTTCATACCGAATTTGACTCTAAAGCAACTAAATATTAAATATTTTATACTTTTTTCCTATAGCTTAAATAGCGGTCTTCCAAACGGCTATCTATGCACTTAATTACATTCATTTGACTTCCATGGATTAATCCAATAGAAACTGATATGGTCTTTTTTTCTTTTCTTTTTTTATTTTTTCCGCAGATTATCCTTCATTTGGGGTGGTCTTTAATTTTTGCCGTTCAAATTGGTGGTCTTTAAGTTTTGCCCTTCGCGTAACACCCCGAGATTGTGATTTCGAACCTCAGCTCAGAAAAAAAAAAATCGCAAGGCAGAATTAAACTCTGCCTGTGGCCATGCAAATTCTGCCTGAAGGACAAATTTAAAGACCACCATTTTGAGGGATCAAAATTAAATACCACCCCAAGCAAAGGACAATCGTGCAAATTGCCCATATGGATTGGCACCAAGTCCCTAACATAAACTAGCCCATAAGCATGACAAATTCCACTTTGTTGCTGATGGGCTTTAGAAGGTTCTGAAGAGTTGGTTTCCAACATAAAGCCCGGTCCACATATGTATATCAAATATCTTGCGATTTTGGGAATAACCAAGAAAGTGTTTGTGGTACACCATGATTTTTCGTAGTTATTCACAAATCACAAGATATTAACTCCCATCTAATTATGGCCAGATTTCACTGCTAGAAATACGATGCACACAAATAATTAGCAAGCTGATGATTACTGATGCAGGCCTTGGCTTTTTGACTGCTGATGCAGGCCTTGGCTTTTACTACCTAATCATAGTTTATTGCTAAGATTAAATTATTTGTTTTACTTTTACTGTAATTAACGGATATGTCCCGGTCATCTGTCAATGACTAGAGAATAAGGTATTGCCATTGTCATATCCTCATTCACTTGTCAGCACTTTGTTGCTTAGTGGGGAAATTCTAATTATTATTTGGTCCCGTGCACCTCTCCCTAACGTGCTATAGTGGTTAAAACAGTTGGCATGTCAATTTGCTCGAATAACATTCTTTTTTTCTTTTGGATCCTTCTTCCCCAAGTCCACAAGTTTAAGGAGTAATATTACAACCACAATTGATTTACTGAAAGTGGACGTAACTTTTGTTTAACAATAAATTTGTTTTAACCCCTGTATAGACCCGTTGAATTTTGATTTTTTCAGTATATAGTGTTGGCCAAGTTTAATTAGGCACGACGAACTGAGCAAATGTAAGCCAATTTTGAGAGTTTATGACTAATAAATAAGAAATGAACGCCCCTAAAATCCTGCGAGTTGTCAACTAAGGCACCAGTATGAAATTTATTTTGCATCGGTTTCTTGGTAAGCAGTTAGCTCTTGTATAGCCTATAGTAGTAGGCTTTTTGTTATACTTCTTAGCTTTATGTACAACAGAAGCTTTCTTGTTACTCCATTCTGTACTAGGGAACCTTCCTGAGTAACTCTTAGACTGAGTTTAATGACTTTTATTATTTTCGAGATACTCAGAAGCAAAGTCTATTTGATAGCTCACTTCCCTGCTCAGTAGATTTGGTAAAATTGAAGTACTTTATCTGGAAGCAGCAGGGAAAAATATTATAGATTTGAACTAAATGCCCACCCCATATTAGCTAATAAAAATAGAGATGGCAACGAGACGAGACGGATGAAAGGCAAGGCAGGATACTCATAAACAGGGGGTGCATGCAGGAGAGTACTAAGCCAGCTAGGACGAGGAGGGCTAAAACTTTTGGTGGAAATATCTTTTAGGGAAGAGAAAACATGAAAGAGAATTACAAGGTGGAGAATCGAACTGGCATAAGGTGAAAATTCTAAGTAGTCAACCAATTGGACTACTAGAAATCCTCTAACAAGATTCTTCTGCCCAACCCTTTATCTTCTTTTTTGTCCTTTCCAAAAAACAAAAAGAACAAGAAGCAACGTACACATAGCAAGGAAGTTGAAAAAAAGAACAAGAAGCAACGTACACATACTACTAAGGAAGTGGATCTCATTCAATATTACCGTTGGGAGTTGGATTACAAAACAAACAATTGGAACATGGTGTTTGATTGGCACACTTGCATGACAAGCCCTGCCATTCTCGCTCAGAGTCTAGAAATTTCCAAGCAATGTACCGTTTCCTTTCCAGGGCCAATGGATGTTAATAAATGCAAAAGCTACAGTCTACTGCACCATAAATGAACCCACATTTCTTTTCTATTTTTCTTTTTTAAAACCAAATTTTCCCATAATTTTAATACCACTTCTTTGACCATGATTAGGCCACTCTCTTGAGTGCCTTTCCAGCACTATCTTCTAACATGTACACTTTCAAGTTAGTAGCTAAAGTAAAAGGTCTATTTTCATATTAATGTTAAAGAGCCAGCCAGCCCAAGATTTTAGTATATTTGTTGATCAAAGAGCTAGAAATCTAACTTTAAGCAAAGATAGTTTAAGTCTGACTTTGTTAATGGAATTCTGAGGACTAGCTTAGCAAAGACATCAACTTATAGATGAGAGCGTACCCACAAAAAGTTGCTTTACTTTCAGCTACATGAAAGTCATTGCGCCATAGCGCATCCATTTCCTTGCTCGTTAGGATTGTTTTCAAAAAGAAGAGGTGACGCTTGAAGAAGCAAAGCAAGCCTAAAGTAGCCCAGGTGCACCCAAATTAGCAGGAAATGAAACCAGAAATGGGTGTGCCGCTGCCCATATTCTTCTCTTTAAGAATCAATCAACCAAAAAAGCAATCAACAAATTAAGTTAAGGTCGCATCAAATCAATCAACCAAAAAAGCAAGCGACAGACCAAGTTAAGGGCACATCGATGATGATGTAGCCGTAGTAAACCTCTTTTAGAAATTAGTTAAGATCAATCCATGACTCATGGAACCATTTATTCGCACGCCATAGCTTCGTGCTGTTTGATTGATTTTGTGGACATGGTCTATAGAGGAGCAATATATAATCAACTAGTTGACTTTGCCTTTAGTTGACAATTACAAGGCCAAGAAGGAATCAGCTAACTAACTTGAAAGAGATGTTCAAACCAACCCTATATATCTATGCAAATTGGTTCGACCTACAAAGTCATCAACCACACAGCAAAAGATTGAGATGTGAAGACAAAGGTAAAAGAATCCACATTCTGAGACTTTTTAGTTACAAACCTGTATTAGAGGGTCTTTCCCTTAGACAACACCTAAGATTAGACACTGATCATCCCTCAAAAGCTAAAATGATCAGACAACAAAGCAGAAAAAGAAAAGGAAAAAAAGGAAATACAACCAAACACCACACACATATATAAGTAGAAAAATGAACTTTCTTAAATACATCACACAAGCCTAATTAGTCAGGGAGCATTTTACTGGTTATTCAGCGTATTGTTTCAATGCTCTTGCTCAGCTCCTCCAACTTCTTCAACCGCATTTTCTCGCTTTCGCCCACCAGCTGCACGTACAAATGAACATACAAAAATGTTTGGGAATATACAGATCAAAAGATAACAGAAAGGTTCCAAAAACAAACTGCTTGTAATATATAGACTTACGAGACTTACCTCCATCAATCTTGATATTAGCTGTACTTTTTCCTTGTGTTTTTCATTGAAGGCCTCAAGAGCTTCTTTGTACTCTCTTTCCTGCATTCACAGATCAAGATCCAGATCCATAACATTTCATTAATGAACTCCGCGGATCCATTAACACTCCAACCATATTTCTGGGATCAACTAAACTCTGAGGATGTATTACGAATACACAATTTCACAAACTAACGAAACAACCTCCCACTCCCTCCCAAAAGAAGAAAAAAACAAATAAACAACAAATGAAAAGGGACCAAAGACTATCCATGGAAGTGAAAGTTTGTGAACAGGAATTCAAGAAGATACAACAACAACGACACAAAAACAACATACCCAGTGTAATCCCGCAAGTAGGGTCTGGGGAAGGTGTTGTGTACGTAGCCTTACCCCTACATTGTGAAGGTAGAGAGGCTATCTCCGATAGACCCTCGGCTCAAGTAAAGCATATCAAAATCGAGTATGGAAAGGAAATACAGTAGCGCACCCATGCTAAAAATAAAGGAGAAGAGAACAGCGGCGACAACAAATTCAAAACAATAGTGGCAAATATATTTCACCTTCTTCTGGCAGGTCTGTCCAAGGGGTTTTAACTCTTTGTTAACAGCATCAATCCTCTTCCGAACTGATTGAACATCTTTCTTCATTGGATCAGCTAATGCTTCTAGTTCCTGATAATTAAGTTGAAGTTAATAAGGTATATATGGTTGGTGGAAACTCAGAAAAATCTAGATTTTAACCTTCCTAAACACTTCAATTTCCATAATTCAGTCATATTTTAGTATTTACACCACTATAAAGTAGCAAAAACATGATAATCTTCCTTAACAAATTAATTTGTGTGTTATCAGTGTTAATTTCAATCACAATATCAATTAACAAGCATAAACCCCTCCTTCAAAATGGCCCATTTCGTAGATCAGAATTCGTTTACTACTCGAAAACAAAAAAATAAATAAAGATCATTCCAACCACCCCCCCCCCCAAAAAACCCCCCCAACCCCTCCAGTTTCTCCCAAAAAAACCATTTTTATAGTTTAAAAAAAAATTAAAAAAAATAAAGCAAAACCCAAGATGTTGTGTAATCCTTGTATGGCATAATCATATCAATTTTTCAATTAACAGGCTTTTCATTACCTTAATCAATAGTTCAAAACCCTAACTTCACAATAACAAAAAAATCAAAACCCAAAACTACGTTCAAAATTTAGCAGTAGATATACACTCAAACTATTCTATAGTCAAGACCTAAATTCCAAAGCCTGGATCTACAAGCACAAATCAAAACAAAAACCAACACATTTGTTCATTTTTTACCTAGAAAATTCAACTTTTAAATTAAATTCCACCACTCCGTTAAACCCATAATAATTTAACATTAATGTTGTTATACTACTAAAATACTCCAAACACACAAAAAAAAAAATGAAGATATATACCTCACGAATAATAGCTAAACGTCGGGTTTCTTCTTCGACCCGACCCAATTGAGCTTGAACTCTTTCTCTAACTTCCATTTTCCTTTTCTCAATTTCTTCTTCTTTAGCTTTGAATGTTGAAAGTGCTGACCTGGACATCTCTTCATCTTCTTTACTTAATGTTCCATTAAAACTCATTGACTCAGTAATTTGTCCAGATTGCATCAGTGCTTGTAGCTGTTCACTTCCTTGCTTTTGATTTGGCATTTTCTTTGATCCTTTCTTCTTCTTCTTCAATTCTTTGCTTTATCTTTTGCTTTTTTATTTTTTGCCTTTGGTTATGATGGAAAAATGGGAATGGACCCTTTTTTGTGGTTATTGGTTGTGGTTATTAGTATGAAACAAAGGGGCAGGCCTGCCTTATTGTAAAAAGTTATCAACAGCGCAGCTAAACTTTTTTCTTTTAGTCTTTTATGATGAGAAAATGGCAAAAATGGTCCTTTATGTTTGAGGATTGGTTCAAAATAATCCCTTAAGTATGTGCTTAACAGTTTTTTGGTCCTTTTGAGTTTGTCAAAAAGTTAATACTTTTAGTCTCCTTAATGTATTTACCTAACACTGTCTGTTAGATTTGACGGAAATACTAAAAAAAGAATTAACTATAGACATCAAAGATAGTCTCATCAAATCCTAAAATATGCAACATAAGAAAGTACACTAGAAAGGAGTATAAAAATAGCAGAAATGCAGCTCAAAATGTTGTACCTGACCACTAGAAATAAATTAAGAATATCAAAAATTAAAACAATTGTATATATAAATATGAGTTTCCAGTGATTACCCATTTTTTTATAGTTTCCGTCAAATGTAATAGACAGAATTTGGTAATATATTTGACATAGACTAAAAGTATCAATTTTTGACAAATTTAAAGGACCAAACCTATTAAGTGCAAAATTAAGGGACTATTTTAAACGTATCCTCAAACATAACGGACTATTTTTATCATTTTCTCCTTTTATGACCCACAAAAGAGGTAAAGAGGAAATTCTTGTAAATATGTGGTCTGGGTGGTACTGGAAAAGACAAACAGTGAAATGACCCAACCACTACCACTAGTAAAAATAAAATGGATTTTGATGCTGTCTGGTGTCTACTCAATTTCAAAGCTTGTCTTCACTCTCCACTGGGAAGTCATAAAAACAAAATTTTATGCTTACTATTTTTTTCCACCCGATGTTCGATAATTGTATCGCATCGATTAATTTGAATAAGATCATTAAAAAGAAAGTGTTCTTTATTAGAATTTTTTCTTATTATTTAAATTCAAAATCTCGAATAAAATATGAAGGGATCTTATTCTTACCATCAATTAGATAATTATTTTCTTTCTTTTTTTTGATTAATTTATTTGAATATTTTTTAAATCACTTTTAATTATAGAATTGTTATTAACTTTATGTAGTTTGTAATTATGTGAAGATAATCAATGTCATACAAGACAAAGATTTTCTCATTTCAGTTGCACTTACTCTTTATGTGTGTCCTGTATTTAAATAATTTCTAAAGTCCTAACTCTGCTATTTTTTCCTATACCAATGTAAATACAAGCTCTCATGGTTTCGTGTACCAACATCTTAAAAGAAAGAATCTAAAACGGTATGGAACCATGTACATTATCATTACTCTCTAATCATATGGTTCTATTTTTGTACTTCGTTAAATGTAAGGTTCTATATGTGTTTGAAACTTTATTTACCAAACATTATTATTCATGTTTTTAAGGTATTTCAAAACCAAAATGCCCCTATATTATATTGTCCATGCTCCAGTTAACGAGATATGGGCGTGCAGGGGAGTGTTAAGGACCCACATCAGATATGAGATGGATAATTGGTCTCCTTATATAGCATGAACAATCATCGCATACAGCCCATTTTGGAGTTGAGTTAGGTGCGCATCCATTTCTTTACTGATAATCTATAATAATTTAGAGCCTTATACTATTTTCTTTTTATTTACTAGTAATTCATAACAGAGGGAGTTCCCTTTTTTTCCCTTCCCCTTTTAGCTATTGTACCTGTGATTGTTCAACTAACTATTCTTTTGCTTTGCACTTGGTAACATGTATTTAACAAACAAATACTTACATTTTACTTGTGACTCGAATATAACAATAAATTAAAGTGCCTTTCCGTATAGAATGCATTTCTTTTGCTTAAATGTAACTTTTCATAGAGATCACATGGAAGAACAAATAATTGGTCCAGTGTGCAGAAAACTCTTTCTGTAATTCTCTTTGAGTTGTTACTACAATGCCTCTCTAACTAACTTTACGCTCTGCCACAAATGTTATGCTGACAATAGCCCTTATTACGTTATAAGTAACTTAATTTACCAAAACACAACTTTAATTTGTTCTGATTACTATTAATATTTTTGTTTTACATGTATAATTTGAGTCAAAATAGTTTGTATTTTCTTAAGTGGATGTTCAATTGATTGGTTCAGCCAATAGTAGATGGGGATGTGCATGTAGATACCCGTGTAGCTCCTCATTGCCTCAACCTTTCGTGTATGCTCCTTAATATTCACTACCGTAACAACTATCCAAATCATTTGCTATGGTTTTCTTCTCATCGAGGAACTCTTGCAGAAGGACTTGAATCGTCTCACTAGTACCTCCTATTTTCCTCTCTCTCTTTTCTCTCATCTCCCAGGTCTGAATCAAATTTGCTTCATTTTGCTCAGTTGGCCTTAGAAAGGTATACTCGAGTGGTTTATATAGGTCGTGATATTTGTGGTAGTAGGGGTGGAACTCCAAATGCTATTGACCAAGGTTGTACTGTCCTCACCTTTGACTTTATACTAAAAACGTCAATCATGAAGAGACATCGCGATTATCTTTTTTTATGATACCGGTCTTAGATGATTTTCACTAAGGGGGGTTCAAAATTTGAAGAAGTAACACACACGACGAAGTCAAGAGATTCAACATCTACTATATATAAGTAAAAAATAATTTTAACCTTATATATATAATGTAAATTTCCATCAAAGGGGTTCGGAAGAATCCCCTTGCTTCCACTTGGCTCTCCCCTGCTATAAATTGTCAGAGCTTCTTTTTTTTTCGTTGGGATTTTAAACTTTATTGTCTTAATTAGCTCTCTTTCAACAAACAAAATAGGTTATTATATTGTTAAAAATTGGTATGAAGTGGGCAAAAAGGGGGCCTGACTCACATTCACCCTGTCATACACACTAAATTATTAGAATATATAAAAGGAAAAACCTTAAGGAAGAAGCAGTCTCTAAAGGAAAAAAGGCATGAAAATGGGCAGGCCAGCAGAAATGTTAGCTCACTCTTTTTGACAGATATGTCCAACTTTCCAATTTGGATTGGTAAAGAGGAATCTCACTTATCTTATAATTATTTAACTTTATTCTTCTATATGTTACCACTTTTTTCCTTTTTCACTTTCCTTGAAATATATAAATATTTTACAATTTATTTTAATAGGGATAATTGGTTGGAATGATTTGGTCAAGCATGTACCAAGATAGTATTAGATTATATAATGACAAAGTTTAATTATGGGCCTTAATCTTTCTACTTGCAGTGGAGACCATTTTCTTCATATCCTTCCAACATTCTAATGATATAAAAGTTCATCTGTTGATCGATGGCTGAGATTGAATTATCGTGATGATATAGCCCTAGGAAAAGTTCGAAACTGAAATGATGAAACAAATTAAATTTGTAACAAGAATGAGTGGCAAAATCTAAATGGAAAATTATTGCATAAGAAACTAGTTATGCACTTCCAGTTAAACTTTCCAGCAGGCCAAGTCAGATCAACATAACACATAAAAACTGATCAGTTGCACAAAATGACAAATGTAGTTTTTGTTCATTTAGATTTTTGCCACCCATCTCTTATATGGGGCCATCTTGGTGGGTGATCAAATGCACCTAAATGTAATGATTTCGCATGCTAATCAATTGATTACTCGTGCAAAATTATGTGATTAATATGGCATTAGCCATTAAAGATGTGAACTTCTCACCTAAATAGGAAGTCCTTGGATATTGTAAGCCTTTTTGTTTATGAAAAATTACGTAATTATTGGGAACTTTGGATTATTAATCAGTAGGGAGTTGAATCACTGGGGAAATTGGGAGAACAATTTTTTGAAAGTTCCTAAACGTGAAAGCTAAGGATGGAATCATGGAATTAATCGGGTAAACGGGAATACATAAAGTAATAAAGAGCATAAAAACTCCCAAGTAGGGAATGAGAAAAATTGGAAGTCCAAAAATAGGGAATGAGCTATGTTAATAGTTAGTACTGATACTTTTAGTGATTTCAATTCAAATATTTTTAATCTGCATTTAAGAAATTTTAATTTTTTGGTTTCATTTAGTTATTTGGCCTTTCAAGTTGTTATCTTTCGCATCATGAAAAGACCTAAGTTGAAGTTGAAAATAGCTCTAGCATGCTATATATAACAGTCCAGTTACTTGTGATATTAGCTTTTGGTCTTAAGTCCAATTATTTGGCCTTTTAAGTTGTTATCTGTCGCATCACTAGTTTAATGTTTACTTTGATTTGAATTGCAAAAATGTGATTTCATTTGATGATATAGCAGTAGCAGGTTATAATTCGTGTTTTGATTTGAAATGTTTTGGAAAAACTCATGTTGAAAAAATAGTTTCTAGAAAGTACTATTTAATTGTTTGGATTGCGATTGTGAGAAAATTTGAGAAAAAAATTGTGATGGATAATAGGATGATGTATTTACGGTTTTGGAGAATACTTATAGTTTGGTTGTCACTAAACAAACTCGTTTTTTAAAGACAAAATGAGGTTCATGATGAACTTATCATCAATACCTAATGTTTGCTAAAAACTTATAGATAATTAAAAAATTATCGCTTTCCAATCAAAGTCTTCCTCTCTTTTTAATTGGTGAGTTCGATATTTTGTTTTTAGTGACTTTTGACATATACTATGTGCACTATGCAATCAAGGTACCTTCATAAACACGGTACTTATGGAAATATTTTAGTGTTTTCTAATTAACTGTCAATTTTTCGATCAATTTTATTTAAAAAATAATAATAGCGCGGTGAGGTGTCAAAATTTTAAATTCTATAAGGTTTCTGACTCATATACTTTTACAAGAAGTTATAATATTCTTAGCTCAGCAGAAAGCAACTCTGAAAATAATGTGTAATTGATTTGACAAGTGGAATTAAATACTTCATTTTTCCGTTTAATAAAAGATTCTATTGTTGTCATTTGCTGTTGGATAATCCGACAATTTTGATACTTTGTGTTTACCTACTTCTGTACAAATGATTTCTCGTACAAAAATAGACTCTTTTTTTTTCTTTTTTCTAATTAGTACGTGTTAACAAAAATACAGATACCAACAAATGGGAGAGCTTCACTAGTAGTTGTTAATTAGCCAAGTGTTAAGTGAAATCCACTAAGCTATCTGATAAAATAAATTTAGTTCAAACCTAATTACCAATCATTCATCAAACGCAAGAGTCAACTAAAAATATAATCATTTGAAATATTAATTATACTTATCATTTATCAAGTTAGTTTACATAGCCCATCAAATGAACATCAGTATTACTTTATTTTCAGATTTTGTTGTTCTGATATGCATGGCACTAGTATTTCTTTGTACTGTTGAAAAGAAATATCCTTTATTATTTG
Organism: Lycium ferocissimum; assembly: GCF_029784015.1. Lineage (NCBI taxonomy): Eukaryota > Viridiplantae > Streptophyta > Magnoliopsida > Solanales > Solanaceae > Lycium > Lycium ferocissimum. Next base: position 392,474 of record NW_026725683.1, read on the forward strand.
AGCATAAAACTGGGTTTATTTAACTGTTTATTCTTTGAAATGAAAAATGAAATAGAGCATAAAATAATATTTTTCCTTTACTATGTACCTCTTTTATTTAAGAACTCATAAAATTGTTGGTGACTCATCAGTCAATTTACTACTATAAGAAATTAATTGAATTGGCATCATCCGTGGGAGTTGAGCTGCTTTTTCATTTTTTTGCGCGGACGTCCTTCTTTTGGGGGTGATCTTTAATTTCTATCCCGCAAATTGATGGTCTTTAATTTTTTGTCTTTCGCTTAAAAAGCTGACCGAAAATATACTAAGGTGACCGAAAATATACTAAGGTTTTGAATTCGAATTTCCGTTCAGTAAAAAAAAAAAAATCGTAAGGCAAAGCTTTTGCAAAAAATTTGTCGTCTCCGGCAGACTTTCAGTTACGCCTTAAGGCAAAGTCTGCCGTCTCCGGCATAGGTTTTATGTAACTTCGCCCGAATAGGCATAGGTTCACCTTGTGAAATTATTATTATTTTCGATTCTGTTGGTTTCGAACCTAAAACTTTGGGTATTTTCAGCCACTTTTTTTAAATGAAAAAATAAAAATTAAAGGAAATCGTGCAAATTGCCCCTGCTTTTTTGCCATGATTTAAGCTAAAGATCTAATTTGGTCAACCAACTGGATGTTGACCCTCCAAGACGCAATTGGATTTTCCAGAATTTACATACATTTCTTCTTTACCATTACCAAAGCTACTTTGGTCTTACATTATCCACTATTCAAATATTTGATCAAGATTTTAACCATCCATTTGAATACTGGGATAATTACATTTTTGGACTCAGCAAATTGTATAGGTTTTGTATATTAAGTATAAATATATATATTGTACGCGCAATATATATATATATATATATATATATATATATATATATATATATATATATATATATATATATATATAATCGTGTATAAGTTTTGTATATTTTAGCTAGCACCCTTAATTAATTGGGTAACTTACATAAGCCACTACCTTTTAAGAGCTTTTAATAAAGCGTAGCTACATTTTATGTATTTACATTTCGTAGCTAGTTTAGGGCAATTCGGTTTATTTGAGTGTATTTAAATATCTTTGTTCGGTTGTATCCAACCTTATTTGATGTCGCGTGTATTTGGATGTATTTGAATACATGCAACCTTAATTTCTTTGAATAGATGTGTATTCAAAATGATTGTATTCTAATTTATTTAAATACACGAAGGAGCTGTGCATTCCAGTGTATTTATATATTGATGTATCCTTTTATTTTGGCTATATTTGAATGTATTAGAGCTCTGATCAGCAATGTCGCCACCGGACATCACAAAAGTTGGATGTATTCGACTGTATTTTAATGTAGTTAAGCTGTCACCGGCTAGTATTTCAGTGCTATAGAGTGTATTCGGGTGTATCAAACAATGACGGGTAAATTTGTATACAAACAAGAAAAATTCATATATAAAATTTTGAATACACTGTATTTACTTGAAATTTTTTTATACGAAACATATGTAAATAGATCATTGAACAACACTTACATTCAAATACATCTAATTTGCCCAAAAATACAATTAGCCAAATACATTAAATTTATATTTACACTTAAAAAAAATGACGAATACACTCAGATCTAAGATACAAGAAGGAGAACAAGCCATGAAATACACTTAAATATACTCAGATCTAAGATACAAAAAGGAGAATGATGAACAGGTGTATTTGCTCAATTTGAGATTGTCTTCACTCATCAAAAATGAATCCAAGCCTCAGATCCAATCCCTCAAAGATTTGCTCGCCGGTGGAAGAATTTCCGCCGGTGACTCGACTGTGGCGGTGGCGGATCTCATCCCCGCCGCTTTACGGTTCTCGTCTTCGGGATCTAGTTCTTCTTCGTCTTCTTCATGTACTGTTTCTTCTTCTACGATATCGTTTTCGTGTTCTTCTTGTTCAACATCAGGTACTTGTTCAGTGTCTTGTGGTTCTTCAACTTATTGTTGTGTGGATTCGGAAGCTCTGATTTTTCTTAGCCATGGTGAATATTGAGATAGCGAGAGTGGAAATTAGGGTTTTCTGATTTGGGGGCTAGGGTTTTGGTGGAGAGAGAGGATGATAAAGAGGAGTATGGGGCTGAAGAGAGGGAAAGGAGAGAGAGAGGTGAGGGAGAAGTTTAATATAGTGGAATAACTCTATGTATTTGGTATAGCTACGATATGTAAATTAGAAAATCACTGTAACTATGAAATATAAATAAATTAAATAGTAGTTATTATCACTACCTTTTAGAGATAGCTATGGCAAGTAAATTTTCCTAATTAATTTCGGCTGACGGGCCAAATGAAAAAATCCCTTGAATGTACTATACATCAAAGGCACGTGTTATGTACCGTATAGAAACAAAGACGAATTTAAAACTTACAAAATTCTTTATCAATCGAATCAATATACAAATTACTAAGTTTCTAATCAAATATTTATAGTAAACTTATCAATATACTAGAAGGTGTATGCCCGCGCTGCGCACGGGCCCAATACTTTGAATTATAGTGTATCTATGTGTATGTAATTGTGTTTGGATAGTAATTATATATATATATATACAAAACACGATTAATATAACATTTTTGTTTGTGCTCCGTATCTAAAACTTTATTATATTAGTGTTTGCTGTCAATACAAAGTCGGCAAAAACTTATTAATACTTTTTAAAAGAGAAGACTTGTTTAAAAGGAAACTATTTTCTCCTCTTTGAGATAAAACAATAGCAATATTTAATCATCAATTGATACTTTAAATTTTAATTTGATCAGTTTAAAGGTGTAAAATACTTATTATTTTTTATCAAATTTTGATTTGGATAATTCTAATTCAAATTATTAAATTAATTTTACATGTTTAAAATGAAATAAAGTAGAAATTTGATTTTCTATTTAACCGAAGAAATATTATTTTTTAATTTTTGGTAAATATTCTCGGTTTAGCTCATTTTACTTGTCATGTTGTCTTTTGCATGGTTTTTTAAGGAAACGTCAATTAAAATTAAAATTTGACTAATTTACCTTATTCATTATTTGATCTTCATTTGATATTATTTTTTCTTTTACGACATTAATCTCTTTTCACATTTATTAGAGTAAGAATAAAAATGAAAAAGTAATTAAATTCTATCTTATTTTAAAATATAACTATTTTAAGTGTATTTATTTTAGTAAACGTAACAAATAAATGACATGACGGAATAGCAAATACAACAGTTTAATATCTAGATTAGATCTCGGGCTAATATAAAAAAAGAAAGAAAATTGTATGGTTTGGCTATTTAACGTTTTGAAGAAAAACAATAATATGGGGTCCATGTTTTTTGCTGTACAATAATTTTATTTGCTCCCACTACGCATGTGGCAATGAATCCATCATTATTGACTTAATGGGATACTTTAGAAATTATACGAATATTGTTTGATTTTTTAATATGGGGTACACTTTTTTTTTTTTGACATTATTAGTTTGCATTGTTTTTATGCATATATATATTAATATAACATTGTAGTTTGTGTTCCGTATCCAAAACTTTATTATATTAGTGCTTGCTACGAATATAAAGTCTGCAAAAAATTATTAATACTTTTTAAAAGAGAAGACTTGTTTAAAAGGAAAATATTTTTCTCTCTTTGAGATAAAATAATAGCAATATTTAAGCATCAGTTGATACTTTCAATTTTAATTCGATTAATTTAAAGGTGTAAAATACTTATTATTTTTTATCAAATTTTGATTTGGATAATTCTAATTCAAACTGTTAAATTAATTTTACATGTTTAAAACGAAACAAAGTAGAAATTTGATAAACACGATTAATATAACATTGTAGTTTGTGTTCCGTATCCAAAACTTTATTATATTAGTGTTTACTACGAATACAAAGTCTGCAAAAATTTATTAATACTTTTTAAAAGAGAAGACTTGTTTAAAAGGAAACTATTTTCCTCACTTTAAGATAAAACAATAGTAATATTTAAGCATCAGTTGATACTTTCAATTTTAACTCAATTAATTTAAAGGTGTAAATACTGATTATTTTTTATCAAATTTTGATTTGGATAATTCTAATTCAAATTGTTAAATTAATTTTACATGTTTAAAACGAAACAAAGTAGAAATTTGATTTTCTATTTAAATGAAGAACTACTATTTTTTAATTTTTGGTAAATATTCTCGGTTTAGCTCATTTTACTTGTCATGTTGTCTTTTGTATGGTTTTTTAAGGAAACGTCAATTAGAATTATAATTTGACTAATTTACCTTATTCATTATTTGATCTCCATTTGATATTATTTTTTCTTTTACGACATTAATTTCTTTTCACATTTATTAGAGTAAGAATAAAAATGAAAAAGTAATTAAATTCTATTTTATTTTAAAATACAAATATTTTAAAAGCAATAATATGAGGTCCATGTTTTTTGCTGTACAATAATTTCATTTGCTCTCATTAATGGGTTGATATGCATGTGGCAATGAATCCATCATTATTGACTTAATGAGATATTTTGGAAATTACATGAATATTGTTTGATTTTTTAATATGGGGTGCACTTTTTTTTTTTTTTACATTATTTATTTTTTTAATATGGGATCCACTTTTTTTTTTTTTTTTTGATATTGCTTTATTTTGTTAATATGAGTGGAGATGATGGGTTCCTTTTTTTTTTTAATTGCTTGGTGTTTAATATGAGGCCCACCCTTCTTTTTTTTTTTTTTTTTTTTTTTAAACGGACGACGATCCAGTTTTAGTAATGTATAGAAACTCACGTTTCTATATAGTAGTAATATTAGGCAAATTATTGTATTCCCGTGAACCTACGAATTATCCTCGATTCGCCATTGTACCGTGCATAGTTTATGCATTGCGCAAGATAGACTCGAACAAAAAGAGGCTCTAAGACAGCCCCTGATGGATTATTTTGGAGTCCACGACTACTGCCAGGAACTAAACAAAATTCAATTCATGGATTTATCGATGGGCTCATTAGACGGCCACACTATAGCCCATGATTGGAAAATCACAAGAAAGAAAGAAAAAAAAAAAAAAAAAAAAACATGATGAGATTTTTACACTATCAATCCGTTTGACAAAATCACAATAAAAATAAAAATAAAATTCAACTTGTAGCCAGTAAGAATGCATAATCAATATAATTACTGGGCATACTAATTATACATTCATTATTTACTTGTTATTATACACGGAGTATACACAACTATAAATGGCTAAAAATGTTGGCTTCATACATTGACAACCCCTTAAACTTGTCAGCAAATTTTATTTAGACACTCAAACTATGGCTTGTTCCAATTGACCACCCAAAGAACATGATATCATATTAGGCACTTCCGATTAAAATTTTGGAAATTCTTTTGCCTATGTTCTCAAGTGCCATTATGTAGATAAGTTAACAACTTAAAATATGTCATCTTCTTTAATTATACGCATTGGTCTCAATAAGTCGTAAAACTGCAGACATTTCTAATTGAGGCTAATGTGTATAATTAAAGGGGATGACATATTTTATGTGGTCAACTTAACTACCTAAGATATGCTTGAAAACATGCGCAATTTTTTTTCCAAAATCTGAATTGAACGTATCTAATAGGAACACTTTATCATGCATTCGGGTGCTTAATTGAAAAAAGAAAAAATTACTTGCCATAGCTACCTCTAGGAGGTATTTATTGATAATAACTAGAATTTAATTTATTTAAATTCGTAGCTATTGTGATTTTCTAATTTACATATCGTTGCTATACATATACATAGAGTTTTTCCACTGTATCAAGCTTCTCCCTCACCTCTCTCTAGAGTTCTTCCACTGTATCAAGTTTCTCCCTCACCTCTCTCTCTCTCTCTCTCTCTCTCTCTCTCTCTCTCTCTCTCTCGTCATCCCTATACTCCTCTTTATTATCCTCTCTCTCCACCAAAACCATAGCCCCGAAATCAAAAAATCCTAATTTCCAGTCTCTATCTTCTGTCTACCTCATTATTCACCATGGTTAAGAATCGAAAAACCAAAGCTTCTGAATCCACAAAACAACAAGTTGAAGAACCACAAGGCATTAAATAAGAACCTGATGTTGAACAAGAAGAATATGAAAACGATGTCGTAGAAGAAGAAATAGTACATAAAGAAGACGAAGAAGAACCAGATCTCGAAAATGAGAACCGTAAAGCGGAGGCGATGATATCCGCCGCCGCCACCGTCGAGGTACCGGCGAAAATTCTTCCACCGGTGAGCCAGTCTCTGAGAGATTGGATCTGAGGCTTGTATTCGTTTTTGAGAAGGGGAGACAATCTCAAATTAAGAAAATACACATGCTCGTCATTCTCCTTCTTACATCTCAGATCTGAGTATATTTAAGTGTATTCCATGGCTTTTTCTCCTTCTTGTATCTCAAATCTGAGTATATTTAAGCGTATTCGTCATTTTTTAGTGTCAATATAAGTTTAATGTATTTAGCTGATTGTATTTTTGGGCAAACTGTATGTATTTGACTGTATGTGTTGTTTGAATGATCTATATACATATGTTTGTATACAATTTTTTCGAGTAAATACAGTGAATCTGAAATTTTGTATATGAATTTTTCTTGTTTGTATACAAATTTACCCATCATTGTTTGATACACTCGAATACACACTATAGCAGTGAAATACAAGCTAGCGACAGCTCAAACACATTAAAATACAGTCTAAAACATTCAACCTTTGCGACGTCCTGCGGCGACCTTGCTGATCGGAGCTCGAATACATTCAAATATAAAAGGATCTATTAATATATAAATACATTGGAATACACAGCTCCTTCGTGTATTTAAATAAACTAGAATACAATCATTTTGAATACACATGTATTCAAAATAATTAAGGTTGCATTTATTCAAATACATGCGACAGGTTGGATACAACTGAATAGCAAATTACCCTAAACTAGCTGCGAAATGTAAATACATAAAATGTAGCTACGGATTGTTAAAAGCTCTTAAAAGAAAGTGATTTATGTAAGTTTCCCTTGAAACAAATCGTTGTTCGAGAGTTTATATAAACTAGATGATGAAAGCCCGTGCTAGCACGGGTCCAACAGAAAAAATAGTACCAGACTTTTTTTTTTAGTTTGTCTAAAAAAGAATGATATATTTTTATGTTTAGAAATCATTTAACTTGAAGTTTCCCCTTTTACCTTTAATGAGATGATTTAAATCCACACAAATATCTATGACTTGTTTTAGACCACAAGTTTCAAAGATCTTTCATTTCTTTTTTAAACTTCATGCCTAGTCAAACTATGTCACATAAATTAGGACAGAGAGAGTACCTTTTAGTAATATAATTATGGATTTTTTATTATAGAAAGTATTATAATTCAATTAATTAAAAATATCAATAAATTATTTTACTTAGTCCGCTTCTCCCATTTATGACTTTCCTGGTTTGGTTCTTCAATTGAAAGATTTGAAATACACCTTATCCTACCAAGTTTCATGCCATCATCTCTTTCTACTCAACAACACTGAAAAGAGCTTTCATGTGTTAGTATCTATTGTAGTCTTAAATTTTTAAGTATAGACCAACTTCATCATTTTAAGAAAATATGTGTATACATTTCTTGACCGTTTATATTTTGTCTTCTTGATGTTATTCCTCATTATTTGTATGAGACGTATGTGTCTAAAATTAGTGCATTTTTATCCTTACCCAAAGGTATAAGTTTTAAATCTTTTGGTTTTATGACTTCTTTAGCAGTTTTCGCATTCAATTTAAATCGTTATTTCTTTTTTCCTAAATTTCTCTTCTTTAAATTTTCTTTAAGCGTACCTTTACCATTTTCTGAACTTATTATTATTATTTAAATTTCGTTACGCAAATAAAGCAGAGATGATTAAACTAAATATTAACATGACATGCTTCATACTATATTACATTCATTTGTGGAACAAAGTTACGGGAGTAGTCTGTAGGAAAGGCAAAATAGAGATATAGTTTGTGGAACAAAGTTACATAGGTAGCTTGCTAGAAAGACACAAGTAGAAAGATTATAGTTTCTCCAACATCCGCATGAGATTGGCAGTTGAACATAAGTATGCTCTTGCAAGATGAAACTCTTTCATGACCTGGGAAGAAATTGAAGGAATAAACTGACACAATCTAGTAGATAGCAAAGTAATACTGTAAAACATAAAGAAAGTTTAATGACTCTTACTTTGCTTACTGGCACAAAGAATAGAACAAATGTTGATACAGAAGAAAATTAAAATCAGCTAAGAACTTGGGAGAAATATTGGGATTTTAGCTTAATTCTTTTGAATTGTAAAACTTAGCAATGTGAGTAAAGTTTACCTAAAGTAGAGTAGACCATTTCAATCCAACAATTTTGCTCTTCACATACACCACCAAACATTATAAATGGACAGTAACAAAATAAAGTAAAGTACCATAATAATTATTTAACAAAGTTAACTTCTCACTTATTTAACAGAGTGTCTTTATGTGTTTCGCCTATAGCTCCAGTGCCACAAATAATTACTTAACATGTAAACTTTTCCCTTTAGAGTTACACATATATGATCACATAGCCTTATCAGAAAAGAAGAAAACATATATTCATTTTAAGCTATTTTAGTCTTCTTGTGAGAGGTAGCATATTTTTGTTATTAGACTGGGAGCATATAGAGGTTCGAAAAATGATGAATAGTCTTATCTTATCGCTTAGTACATAGATAGCAATCCGATGACTTTGTTTCCAAATATTTTCGCCCCAATATTTTCTTTTCAAGTATCTTTGTGCCGACATGAATCATCGAATTTATATACCATACCAACTTAGAAAATACTAATAATTTTAAATGGAGATTGTAAATGTTATTAATGTTACTTTGTTTAGTACAGGTGGCCTCCCTTTTTTGTACATCAAAGGGTCAGTTGGGTTGCATAACTGATACATATTTGCACACGTAAAATTGGGAAGTATGCATGTTTTTGTCATAACTGGATAGGAAGGATATCAAACTTGATTATGTGAATTCATAGCTCTTCAAGATTTGACTCATAAGACGGGGGTATAATGAACCCAATTTGAGTAGTGTATAAATGGTGTTTGAAACCCAATCAAGACATGAGAAGAGTCCTTGAGCAAAGGAAAGTCGAAAGCTACCCTACGGAGCGTGTTTTCAAGTGAGTTTGCACCATGTCTCAATTAAAATGAGTATACGGAAAAATTTGTAAGGAATTTGGGAAAATTTCCTTCTTGAAAGTTGTAGATCTTTGTACCTTTCCAACGGTATATTATGGAGGTCAAACAGACATTTGTAAAAAAAGTTATGCCCGTTTTACTAAAACAGTATTCTGCCGATTTACGGTGGAATATACGGGCCGTGAAAATTATATGGGCCATATATTTAGACCGTAAAATTGGTCCAGAAAGCCCAAATTACTGTAATTGATTTACGGTAGGATATACGGACCGTAAAAATTTTATGGGCCGTAAAATAGGGCGTAAAATGGGTCCGACAACAATTTTAAAACTTCATTTTAAGACTTTTTCACTTCATTCTTCACACCCCCAAGCCCTAGAACGACCTTCTATTCTCTCCTATCATCAAGAACATCAAGGTAGGCCATTCTAATCATTCCAAGTCAATTCTAATATATATCCTTGTAATCTAAATAAGAAATCATCATTCCTAACCTAGGGTTTTCAAGAAAACCCATCTCTAAGGGTTCAAGATTCAAGATTTTGGAAATCTTCTTCAAAGTTAAAGTCTTTAATTCAAGTTTGGAGCATTACCAGGTATGTAGAGTTACTATCTACGTGTGGGAACATCATTGTTCTTCCCCACGCCTCATAATCCATAGATTATGATTCTTTACGAAAACTAGGGTTTCTATACCATGCTCATGATAACCCTAGGTCCATGTCCATGATTATATTATGTATGAATTGTTATAATTCCATCATTGAGTTCTTAATATTTCTTTATGATTATTAAGAATCTATCGAATTCTATGAAAAACCCATATATCTCATTCCATGGGTTCATGCATGCTAGTTTAAGATATATTATGCTATTTTCAAGAAAATACTATGTTTTACGAGTTCATGCAAGCAAGTTATAATTCATGATATCCATGTACAAGCAAGTTATGATTTATGAAACTATAGGCAGCAAGTGCCACTTATTTTTACATGTTCATGTTTTTGGGAGTTGCTTTAATTACCGAGAAGGCTTCAAACAGCATGAAACTACGTAGCCACCGTAGGATGAGGATCGCTCCACCTATGCTTAGGAAGATCTCTCATAATGACTGGATCCTTTCACAATATTATTAAATCTCATGTCCCTGGCAAGGTATGAGTGTTCCCACGGGCAGACGCAAGTACCATACCATGTTGTCGCTATATTTCCGCTCTCTCCCTACTCACGATACTTTACACACGTTATATATGTATATGTACTCATGTTCATGATCATGTTTCAACTCGGTCTACGTTATGTTATTTCCATGTCCCATGTTATTTCATTCGGTTGCTTTACATACCAAGTACATTCAATGTCGCGTCCCTTTATGCTCCGGGGCTGCATTTCACGATGCAGGTACGGATTTACAGGACGTCACATCTGCTCAGTAGGATTTGCATGTACCAACTTATTGGTGAGCCCCATCTCATTCGGGGTTTAGGCATTGTCTTTCTTTATTTAGTTTTGTATCTAAAGGTATGCTGGGGGCCTTGTCCCAGCGAGTATGTTATGTGTTTCAGACTCATGTTAGAGGTTTCATAGACAAGACAAGTGTCATGCTAGACTTCAGAGTTGGTTAGCCGGTTTGCTCATTTATGATATTGTCCGCATTTATGACTTAACCAAGTACTTGTGTTTAATATTATGACTTATTATGTTTTACAAAAGCTCATCATGCACTTCACTTTATAATTCCGCTCATGTATGCCTCATGATGATTCAGCAAGCCATGTGGTTCGCTCGGTCATATGCAGTCAGGCACCGAGTGTCGTGTTTCGCCCAGGCCATGGTTCGGGTCGTGACAAAGACGCTTCTTGTCAAGCTTTTTGTCTTTTGTGCATGTCTTAGCCCTCAGATTCAGAATTTGTGTGTCCACCTACATGAATTATCAAACATCAATTATTACCAAGAGATCAATATGCCGCGCTGAGCACGGGCCTATGCCAGACTATGTTGTTAGTGTCATTTGCACAATTTCAAGATTACCAAAAAGTTCAACGAAAATAATTTCATACTTGTTCAATTGTCTAGTAGGATTACTAAAAAAAGAAAATAATCCTATCTTTTAAACTATTAGGGAATTTGTCTATTACAAATTAAAACTTTATCCTAAAAAAATATTTGGATCCTATCATTGTAAAAATATTGAAGCGCACTACTAATCATTTCAATTTTTCATATTACTATTATGGGCCTAATTCATTATATTTTTCACAAATTGTTGAAAGAAAAAATTCCATCTTTCAAAATAAATATGTTTAGGTATTAGGTTTGTAGGATATTTTGTTTTTAATGAAACATTTATTATGTCATATAAAAGTAATTGATTCCTCATTTGCTCTATAAGTTGATCAAATTGACCTTAAAATAAAATTTGATAAGCAAATATTTGAAATTGGTGAATTAGTGAGGTGATTCTTGTCAGCTCTTTCTTATTCTTATTTAACATGATTGAGATGTTGGATAGGGTGTAATACAATTTTCTTCATTATAGCTCACTATTGAATTTAGTTTTAAAAAAGAGAATTTGTCTATTACAATTAAAAACTAAAAAAATGGAAGAAATTGCACGAATTGTCCTTCAAATGGGCTGGTATTTAATTTTTGCCTTTAGCAATTAATTTTAGGAATAATTTCAATAATATACAATCCAAAGATAAAATATTACATCCACGTAGTTATATTTTTAATTTACATCTGTATAGCCAACTTTTTTTACAATAGTGTTTATACACACGATATACAACATTATACACTTACTGTAAATAACGTGTCGATCTTATATAAAAGTGTATAATAATGTATAAAAGGGTCATTTTGGGTAATATTAAAAATATGATTCATTTCGGGTAAATATTTTTTCCAAATTGACATAGGATGTTATTTTTCCTAAATTTTATGCCCAGTTGCCATAAGTTTTTAGTAGCGCGGAGTATAACTTGTGAGATATTATGATGCAGAAATATAAATTTATACCCCTCATTTTTTTTAGGGACAAAAACTAAAATGCAACACAAAATAAGGGCATAAGTGACACTGAGCCTAAAAAATGTGAGCGATTTTTAGAGAGAGAAAGTTTTGTTAGGACCCACAGCACACATGTGGATCCCCACCTTAATTTTTTTTTATTTTTATGGGAGGTTGACGACGATCCTACTCTCAAAATTAATAGCCTAAAAAATGTGAGGGATTTTTAGAGAGAGAAATTTTTGGTAGGACCCACAGCACACATGTGGATCCCCACATTAATTTTTATTTTTATTTTTATGGGAGGTTGACGACGATCCTACTCTCAAAACTGATGCTTCTAAAATAGTTAAAAATTCATTAGTGTTGTAAATATTAGTAATGGATATCCATTTAATATACTTGAAAACTTTGAATGCTTGGTCACCAAGGAAACTTGGCAATCAAGAATACATGGCCTCCAAGCTATTATCATGTTTTTGGCCACCATTTTCCTCCTATAAATAGGAGGTCCATTTGATGAATTGATGGAGAGCAATAAAATCTCTCTCTCTCTCTCTCCCAACTTCTTTGGCTATATCTCTTGTGTCGTGTACTTTTAATATTATTTCGTAACACGTTATCAGCACGAGACTCTGCCATCTTGGACAAAGATTTTGAAAAGATTAAAGCAATTTCCAGGTAAGTATCATGCTTTTATTCTGAGGGTTGTTGATAAAGTAGTACGAGATCAAAATTTCTTTTCTCTGTTCTTGTTAATGCTAAGGTAGAAGCCATATTGCTTCACCATGATATATATACTATGCACTACACGACATAAAATATAGAATATCAGTTGTGTTTAGTTATGTATAATATAAATAGCACATGTATGTTTACTCACTGTCCATGATAACCGTCTATGTGGCTGTGGTTATCCATATATGGAATTTGTTGCTGGAATTTTCATGTCTATTTCCTAATTTATTGGAAATTAATTTTATGGTTCTTTAGTCCTTCGTTTCTTTTTGGGTTGAAATTAGAAGTGACCATCTTTCAATAGTTTCGTTATAATGAAATTTATTTAGCCTATAAACATCAGAATTGGTAATATTTTCACATGCTTATTGTGTTTACGATTGAAGATGTGTTAGAGAAAAAAAATTCTCTACATTATATGTATGCCTCGATATGCTTCTGAAGTAGCAATATCTTAAAAGAAATTCTAAGCCTATCACAATTTGATATGCTTAAGGCACCGCACATTTAGATGATTGTGTTCCATTTTCAAGAATGAGAACTTTTGATATAAGCTATAAATATAGATCCATTCTTTGAAGTGAATGTGATAATATGTAGTAAAGCTTATAAATATAAACGTGCATTTGATTGTGAAAATATCATGATTCATCTCGTAAGAGGTAGAATAATTGAGAAGAAATATTCTGAATACTATATGTTTTACTCCTGAAGTACTAAACTCATAAATTTGCTCCTCGAGTAGCAAACTTTGAAATCTACTCCCGAAGTAGTAGAACTTTGAGCTCTACTCACTAAATAGTAAGACTCTGAATTCTACTAGAAGTAGTAAGACTATGAATTTTACTCCTGAAGTAGTAAGGCTTTGAATTCTACTCCTGAAGTAGTACAACTCTGAAATCTACTCCCAAAGTAGTAGAATTCTGAAATTTTACTCCTGACGTAGTAAAACTTTGAAATTTACTCCTGAAGCAGTAAGACGTTGAAATTTACTCCCGAAGTAGTAAACCTTTAAACTTTACTCTCGAAGTTGTAAAACTTGAAACTTTACTCTTGAAGTAGTAAAACTCTGAAACATTACTCCCGAAGCAGAAAGAATTACTAAAATATCTGAGAAATATTCTGAAGCAATGTCTTCTTGTGTTTGAGAAAAATAACGAGCTATTTATGAACGTCGTATTTCAAGCATATTTAAATAATCAAGTTTCGTTCCCCGAAGTGAATGAACAAATACCACAACCTATCTCCTGGAGGGATAAAATACAAGGAATGTACATGTTATTTTTTGTGGTATGAAATTCAGACATTGCTACACGTACCTATCGTACGTCGAAACATATTAAAGTATCATTCTAAGGCAAAAGGAAGCAGAATAGAATGTTTCTACTATAACCACATTGATACATTATGGTTAGTTGTTATTGATTTTCTTGAAGGAAATAGCAATTAATGTATCTCTTTATGAAGGATGTGATTATTATGTGGTTGACGCTTAGATACAAAATATTCAGTTAATGATGAATCTCCTTGAAGGAGATGTTTGAAATATTAAATTATAGAATTCAATGTTTATTTCGTGACACCAGTAGTGTCGAAATTTGCTTTCATGGTACCAGAAGTATTTAAGAAATATTTGGTAATAGAAATTAATGATCAAAGGCTCCAGAAGAGCTAATTATTTATTTACAAGTATCATGACACTAGCAGTGTCCAAATAATATCTTATTATGATAGATAAATTGAAGTCTGTTGAAGCTGTTATATATGATAATACCATTCATCGTAGATAGTAATTGGTACGATCGGAACACTGTAGTAAACCTGAAGTTTACTAACAATAAAAATGGTTATCATATTGAGACTACAAATGATCGGAATATTAAATATTTTCAAGTTACTACGGGTAAGAAATACACATGTGAAATGTTACCCGAGCATGATGAGATCACATACCACGATAAACCAGAAGTTTATTGATGTACAATTTCATGCAATAGTAAACCAGAAGTTTATTAAAATAAATAGCACTCGTCATGGTAAACTTGAAGTTTACGGGTACAAATAATTTTATCAGTTGACAAGACCATTTTGATCGTCCTGATTTAAATCTGATGTGCTAATTGAGTATTAAAACATATTGAAGAACTAGAAGATTCTTCAAGAATTTGTTTGTGTTGCTTGTTCTCATGATAAGTTGATTACATCAGCTAATGTTGGGACTGAATTCCCGAAATTCTGGAAAATATAAAAGGTGGATGTGGGCCCCTTCACCTCCAATGTGATGTCTTAAATAGATGCATCATGGTCACATGTATGTTTATTGTCAACCGACAGTTTGACATTTACGAAGTTGCTTGCTCAAAATAATTGAGTTGGAAGCACAATTTTCAGAATATGTAATCAAGACAATCATGCATCTTGATAATGTTGGTTTATATCTAAGCTGGTTTGACATTAGATGCCTCCATAATATAGCCAAACCATCGCTTATGAGAACAGAGCTTCAGATGTTGGTCTGAGATATGATATATTGCATACAACAGCACTTGTATGTTTCAGATTAATAAATTTTGATAAATTCTCCCCTCATGTTTGGTTCAGGATCTGGAACTAGATATTTCCATCTTATAGCGTTTGATGTACGGTATATGATTAATGGATATACCATGATGTACACAGATGGATTTTCCCAAAGAAAATGGGGACATATGTCACCAAAATAAGGGGGAGAGAATAAGCTACGAAATATATTGTGAATTATCATCGGTATGATCCTCGGATAATTCAAGTCAAATGTTAAGCATTTCTCGACCCAACTATTTCATATTTCATCGCAAAATGCTCTTAATGTCCCCGAAGGACGAGTCTACAGCATGCAGGAGCATGGTAAACCAATCGGTTTCAAATATAATAATCCTTGAAAAAGGGAGGAGCAAATGATCATAATAAGGAGGCAATGTGCTCTTGAAGAGCTACAACATAACACTTCATAAACCTTATGAGAGGTACAGGTACCTGAAAATAATGAAGTGATGAGATCTCGTAAGTTATGTCGAATTGCGGCGATACGAGATGATGTCTCATTGACGATATCTTTGATACGGTATGGCGCGCAATATTGTATAAGATTGTGAGGATATGAGTTCTACGTCTCTTAAAGCATGCTGACGTAGAAATAATTACCAAGTGATATGATGCATCTTGATAAGTGATTGGACCTGTAGTCCAGACATTAGAAGATGTCACAACTTATAATAATGGAAGTTGTCACGGCCTATATGGATTACTTGACAAAATTTATACGAAAATTTCCGAAGGATCCAAAATGCTTGAAGCATATACAAATTCTTGAGAAACTGGTTTATAATCCTTAAATGGATTAAATGAATCAAGGTTGATGTACTAAAATCGCCTTAATGTATATTTATTGACTAATGGTACAAATATACTATGTTTACCCTTGTCTCTTTATGATAGTAAAAATCTTTCATATGAATATTGTTGGAGCTCTTGAAAAGTTTACAAAAGCAGTACATTATCTGCTAAAAGAATTTGAAATAAGAAAATTGAATTGGTCCTGAAGTACCATATCTTTATGCAATTGATGCACTTATATATCCTGCTATAACTATGAACATGATATAGTTTACTCCTATATGGAGATATTGAAATAAGATCAATTGCATACAGCTAATGAAAGTATGGCATGGATATGTTTATCCTAACAAATATTGTCAAGTGTTTTGGATATATAGGGCATTTATCTGATTGACATAAGAGTTCGATCTAAATATGTTATCTCTTTCCATGAAGGATTACTGTCAAACCATGTTATTATACATGACAGTCAAACCGTAGAATGATAACATCAGATAGATTATGAAGAAAGTCAAGAATATACTTGACGTGATTTTAACAATATTATATGATGATGATGCAATTCTATCTAAGGAATAAAGATGCAGATTATCAGCCAAGTCGTTTGACAGATCTGATCATAACACTCTACCAACCTCAACATATGATAAGTTGGTATATAAGATCGGAGTACACCATCTTCAAGAATTATGTGATGCTTTAATCAGGGGGAGTAAATACGCGCTGTACTCTTTTTCCCTTAATCAAGGTTTTGTTCCATTTGGGTTTTCCTGGTAAGGTTTTTAATGAGGAAGCTCTCCAAGCGTATTACTAGATATGTGTCCTCTTTTTCCTTCATTAAGACTTTTTCCCACAGGGTTTTTCCTAATAAGGTTTTAACGAGGCACATCATCTATTAATATTTAATGGAGATCCAAGGGGGAGTGTTGTAAATATTAGTAATGGATATCCATTTAATATACTTGAAAATCATGAATGCTTGGTCACCAAGGAAACTTGGCAATCAAGAATACATGGCTCCCAAGCTATTATCATGTTTTTGGCCACCATTTTCCTCCTATAAATAGGAGGTCCATTTGATGAATTGTTGGTGAGCAATAAAATCTCTCTCTCTCTCTCTCTCTCTCCCAACTTCTTTGGCTATATCTCTTGTGTCGCGTACTTTTAATATTATTTCATAACAATTAGCAAGTTTAATGAATTGTCAATGTATTAAGCAAAAAATGTTGAAATTTTTACGTGTTATAGCTACTTCTAATACATAATAAGTGGTAATAACTACCTTTTATTTTAATTACTAATAATAACTAAATACTTTTCTAATTTAACTATTATAACTACACAGTAACTTTCAATTACCATTTCACAAATACACCTAAAAATTAGCACCCCTAATCCCATATCCCCTTTTAATGGTAACAATATTAATCACTTAATATACATTACCATTCTCTCTCCCTTTTCATAAATTCTTACCTTTTTAAAAAGGAAAGAATCTGTGAATGCCCAGTGAAATAGTCGTCTTCTTTCTCTCTTCCCCCTTCTGCAAAAATTTCACTTCCATTCTCACCAATCAACAAGTTTTTTAGGGTTTTGAGAAAGTTTTTTAGGGTTTTGAGAAGACGAAAAATATATGTATTTGTGTATGTTCTATGACATAACTACCAATTGTTGTGGTTGGTGGTGTATTTTTGTAAGTTTTTCCTATATATTTGTGTATTTTGTTCAAATTAATTCCATTAGTTCATCTAGTTTCAAATGCACGGGTGACGCAAATACATGATAAGTTTTCTATATATTTATGTATTTTTTTCAAATTAATCCCATCAAATACATGGGTGCTGCAAATTGTTACTCACACAAATACATGAGATTTAATATAAAATACATGGGGTTTGATTGGAAACTTCAAATACATTAGTTATGCTATCAAATACATGGGTAAATAAAAAACGAAATCAATATTGAAAACTTCAAATACATATATACTATATTAAAAACATGAATTCTCTAACTTAAAAGTTAAATTACGAATGCACCCTTTTAAATAACCTAAATACCCTACTTATTAAAAAAAATAACTAACCTTACAAAAAGCCCCCAAAACCAACTAATAACCTTACAAAAAGCCCCCAAAACCAACGTTCATTAGTTGAATATTAAAAGTCACAACCATTCCTTTTAAGGAGTGAGTGTATATGTACCTACGTGTATGTAGGTTTCTTCTTCGTCTTTTTAAAAAAAAAAAAAAATCATGTGTTTACATTCGAAAAATATATCAGGCTGACAAGTATAAAAACGGTGCTTTCGAAAAGTAAGTATTCCCTTTCCTTGGAAGTTTCAGATGTAACAATGGAATTGCATTTTTTTTTTCCTATTGTGCTTGATTGATGTATAATTTTCGAAAATATATCTTGCCTTTGTATGGAAAACAAAAGACGTCAATCAAGAGAAATCCTTCAATTTGAAGATTTGAAACTTTCAATTATTAGTATCAATAAACGCGAAATGTTTTGTTCTTTTCTTAGGCGTTCAAGATATATGATTAAATTTCTTTTAATGAAGCCTGATTTCATTTGTTTATATCTGCACATACAGAAATTAGTTGGTGGGAAAGGATTTAAATTAAAAATTCAGAAAGATATTCTGCCTTATTTATTAAGTAGGGACATTAAATTTGGTAAATGGGCACCATTAATTTTGTTTTGATATAACTTTTAACTCTGCTATTGTCTATTTCTCGCTTTTGTAGATAATATGTTATAGAGAAACGAAGATGAAATCACATACGATCAGACCTCTTTATATCAACATCCTTATATAATAACACCTCATTATAAGAACTATGCTTTTCTCGGAAACCTATTTTTTAATATTATATTTTACCTCTTTATAACAGTTTTTTTTCTATAACAACAACATTTATCTTCATAACAACGCGCTAGCTCTTTGTAAAATTACGCTTCTATAACAACTATCTTCTTTTATTGTAGTATAATACTTAACCATCTTTATAGAAATAGAATCTCTAAGATTATCAATAATAGGTCTAGACATTTTGATTAAATATTTTAATACTTTAATACATTATTTATGATAAAGAATATGATATGAATATATATTTCCATCATTAAAAGACTTATCTTCTTTATACAAAGTGTGATGAAATTTAGGATTCAAAATTAAAGTGATATCTTTGAGAGTTAAATTTAAATAATTTTGTTATTTTTTATAATATTAAAAAAAAAAAAAAAGATTTTATGCATCTTTTTTTTTTTCCTATAACGCTCAAATAAGATTTAAATGTCAAATGTCGTTATAGGTGTATAACAGCCAGTCGCTATAGCAGCCAAAACATCTCGGAATGAACGAGATTGCTATAGAAAGATTTGACTGTATATATATACTAATGGGTATGTGTGAGTCCAATTCTACTGCTTTGAGTTTGTTGCACTTCTGAGGATATATTATAGACAATATACTTCTTATATATAGTGGTAATATATTTTTACTATACCTGAATCATTTTAGAAAATTAAAGTAGATGAACAACATTAAAGTCTTATCATTTTGATAAATGTATCAATTCCTTTATCTAAGTTTCATTGTGATATGTTTTCGCATATTATGATTAATTTTTTGTTGAATATGTTGTCTTTATCTAAGTCTCTTTTAGTATTTGTCGGGGAGAAATCCACGTTGTGATAATGCTAATATGATATGGTCAGTCGAGGAAAATACCAAGCTCAAAGAATATGATATTGAGTATTTACCAGTAGAGCATAGGACATATTTGGACCTTCTTTCTCAATTTCGTTTTACTTTACACTTAATTTTCATTCAGTAGATAAAAAGGACTCTTTACGGAATTCAAATTCTTTATTTTGGCCGATGAGATTTGAGCTCTAATATTTGTCAGTGTATGAATAAATATTAATTGTAGATATATACAACGAAGCTGAAGATTTTGACATGATATACATTAGAATAGAAAAGGCGAGGCCTGAATATTTCAAAAGAAAATATCAACCTTGAGAAGACAATTCATTGCCACGCGGTTGATATTGTTAAACTAAAGGACATAAGAAAGATAATGGTCAAAGAGTGCTATTTTTAACATCATTTATCGGAGCAATCACATTTTAGAAAGGAGTTATACAAAATTATACTCCCTCCGGTTCAAAATAAGTATCCATTTATCTTTTTTCACACCCCTTAAGATAACATTAACTCCTATAAGAAAATAGTAACTCCTAAAAAAATAGGTATTTTGCCTATTTATTGCCTTTAATAGGTGCAAATCTTAAAAAAAAAAAAAAGTTAATTATTTCTTTGATTATGTAAGATTGTAAGTGGACACTTATTTTGAACCACAAATAAAAAGGCTAAGTGAACACTTATTTTAAATCGGAGGAATTAATTGATAGTACATGACTAGAATAATCGAGATAGCGTTGGATAGTGCGTAGACCTTTTGACTTTATTCATAAAAGGGCGAAAAACAATGCAACAATGCTACTTTTGGTATTTTTATATTTCTTTATAACCCAATCAGATCATGTTCAGCTATGTATACATATACAAACTTTATACTTCTTATTATTGGATACACATTCTGTGAAAAATAATATGAAATACTCATGCAACGCACGTGCAGAGAGACTAGTTACCACTAAATACATGGGTGAAGCAAATTGTTATTCACACAAATACATGATATTTAATATAAAATACATGGAGTTTGATTGAAAACTTCAAATCCATTAGTTATACTATCAAATACATGGGTAAATAAAAACGAAATCAATATTGAAAACTTCAAATACATTGGCTGTTGAATGTTTTCAAATTTTGAATTTTTGATTTTTTACGTTTGAATGTTGAAGATTGGATGAAGAAATCTAAAATCTGATTTTGTGGCAGAGTATGGCAAAAAATACCAATTAATAACTAATTAAATGATCCCACCGTTATGGCCTAAAATCAAGGGATATGTTTTCTTTTTTAATGTGTTTCTATGAATTTACACGCATCAAATACATCCCAAAAAATACCTTAATTTAGGAAAACATTGCTACAAATGGTAATATTTAAAAGAGTAGCTATAAATAATAGGAAACTACCGTAAGGTAGTCATTTGAGTAATTTTACCAAAAATGTTTAGATCCTAACGTTTTTATGGCATGATGGACCTATATCCCAACTGCATCTTTGCAGGGTCCAGCCCGTGAGTTATTCCAGTTCCACGGAAGTGTATTGGCCTCTTTTTTATGTCCATTTAAGATGAGGGCTTTCATGCAAAAGTAAATGGGCCTAGGATTTTCTTGAACTTGAGCTGTTTGGTAATTGAAAATTAGGTCACTTGAAGTTGTATTAAAATCCCAAGACTTAAAATCTTTTCTTTCTCTTTGTATATTGATAAAATGATTAGGAATATCTATTTTAGCAAATAAAAATTCTTTTAAAGTAACTCAAGAAACCATTTTTGGGACCGGTGGTGGGATGGGCTCGAGTTGGGGTGGAGGATTTAGGGTTGGGTGTCGAGGGTAGGTATTAGGGATAGAAATCAGCAAATTAGCATAAAAATAAAAGTAGTAAATATTTCTAGAGGTTTTTTGAAGTTAATATGAATTTGATCAGATATATTTTGAACAAGTGTCGTATATTTCCCACTTGGTGGGATTAGTACGTTGTTGGTCGTAAATTTGTTCAACCTGACTATAATTTTCTTTTAAAACAAATAAGTATTTGTTATAATTGAGTCAAAAATAATTTCTAACTTTCATTCTTTATGCATTTTAACTAAATAATAGTAACTTATCAGGTACTTCTAACTTTTAAATATTCTTTTCCAACTTAAATTTCAAATACTAGTTTTTGTTAAATCTCAGTTAACTCAAGTCCAAATGCCTACAGTGAGAGAAAGACTAACCTAATTGTCTCTTCGGGGGCATCCATAAAATTTAAACGATATAGAAAAGATTAGAATTGTGTTCGCTCCCTCAACTTTCAAACGTAAAGTTAGAAATCAATACGTAGAGCATAAGTAATTCAATCTAAGTTAACATCAAGGTATGACGAGATAGATGTGGTTCCGTCACTTTCAATTAGAAATTATCTTTTAAATAATTTACATCGTATCAGTAAATCAAATATCATAAAATTATAGAGAAAAAATTGAATCTAAGTTGGTATTTCCTAACAGTGAAGATAATATAGTAACAACACCTTGAGAATATAGCTCACGTGAATTAGTCGCGTGCTTGCGAGCCAGTACTTTTATCCTCTCTAACACACAAAAAGAACGTAAAAAAGGAACTCCAAAATATAAAAGAAAGAAAACAAAAAGAAGGAAAACAAATTTACAAATATTTGAAGGAAATAAAGGGGAAAAAACAAAAGAAGTTCAACTGGACCCACATGACTAGGCTCTATTTTTTGGGATCTCTGACAAATACAATATTTTTTTCAGACAACTTAAAACTCAGTATGACGTATTTTGGTTTCGCAGACTTGTGAGCCAGCTTTTTCTTTCAATATAGTATTAAACTAAAAATGTGGTGGGAGATAATACAATTTGAAGTTTTTAGAGCAATGTATTTGAAAATTCAGGTGAATTCAGGTGACGTGGATTATTTGTCATAGATCCCACCTTATGACTGTACACAGCTGATCCAAGGATATTACCAGCTGCTGCAAGGAATTTTGACATGTTATAAGATTGTAATATCAAGAATTTAATACAAATACCAATCTTATAAATGACGTCAAAATAGTGTGTATATTTGGTATCCCCCCGTAAATTTCAAACAAGAACTTATGCAGTTGTATGCTGTGGCAAAATCAAGAATTTTATAAACAATAGATTTTTTAAGATTAATATATATGAGTAAGCATAATATTGATATACATGCATTAAGCTAGAGAACATGCCCTATACTGTTGTTCTCTTCCATGTTTACTTGTAAAATGTTACAAGTACTCCTACTATACAGTGGCATTATTAATAGCAAGCTAACTTAATTACACTAACCATATCACGTTGTTTTGTTAAGCATGTACATTCGGTTGACTAATTGAGATGATCTGATAATCTTCTTCACAGTGATCACCGTCTAAGTTGATTAAAGAAAATGGAACAGAAAGTGAGTAAGAAAACGTTAGTTGGTCACATCAACTGAATGCACGCAACATAATAATAATAAATAAATATAAAGAGAGAAATGGACAACGCAACAGTCTGCATTTTCTGTTTCCCACCACCTGCTTTTCTGACACTTCTCTCTTATGTTTCCATCAATTAATATTTCCACTGATTGCCTTCTTTCCATTTACTTCCTTACCCCTTTCTCATTTTTCTGCAAGTCAAATTAGCTTTTATTTACTCGTCAAGGTAAGTTTTTACCAACCGGAGAATAAAGTGATACTCCCGCCGTCTCTGTTTCAGTTTGATTGAACAAAAAATTTAAAAATAAAGAGATTTTTGAATTTTGTAATCTTAAATTAAAGATGTGTGTAGTCTTTCAAATCTTGCAGACTTAAACTTGTCATTCAAGATGTTGGAATTGAAAAACACTTTTGGGGACAGACGAAAAGGAATCGATGTTTTCGCATGCCATGAATTGTTGCAATTGAATGGATATAATCGATCATTTCACACTTAATTAGAACGGAAAAGGGCCAAAATTATCCCCGAACTTTGAAAAATAGTTCATCCCATACCCTCCGTTATCTTTAGGGTCAATTGTATCCTTACCGTTATCTTATGGGTCGATTATCCCTTATGTCTAACTTGCTACTACGTGGCATCATCGCCTTCAAAATTATTTTACCCTCAAATAATTTTTTACCCACTAAAATAACTCAACCCGACCCGAATTATTTTTTTTCCAGCAAAAAAAAAAAATCCGTATTAGTTTGGCTGGAAAAAAAAATTGGGACGGGTTGGGTTATTTTAGTGAGTAAAAAATTATTTGATGGTAAAATAATTTTGAAGGGTTGGGATGATACCATGTGGCAGCCATTAGACATAAAGGTATAATTGACCCTATAGTATAACAGTAAGGGTATAATTGGCCCTAAAGTATAACGAAGAGTATGAATGAACTATTTCCCAAAGTTCAGGGGTAATTTTGGCCCTTTTCCGTAATTAGAATTTTCGAGCTTGAGCCATAGGATACATAAATAGTATGGAAAATGGCCAAATATGCCCTTGCGTATTGAAAATGCTTTAAAATTGTCATCCTTCCACTTACCATAATTGCCTTTAACGTGAAATTTAATCTTAAAATTTTCCCTCTTTTTATTAGAATCCGACGGGGAATATTTGAACTTTTGAAATAAAAATGCGGCATTAACAACCCGACCCATTAACCAAAACCTGTTTTGAGAAAATCTCAACACTTCGTACTCTTCATTCACATAATTGTCTACCATTTAGGATTCTTTAGACCATAAAAGTTTTGATTACCACAAGTCTTACAAACTGTAAAAGCGTTTGAAATTAAAATCTAGGAACTGAACAGTGGGGCTTCAAAGGATAGAGCTTAGTTGCCTCTAGCTTGCTGTTAAATTCAGTGTTTGATCAGTGAATTTGACCACTGGACTTGAGTTCTAACTAGAATCCATTGAGAGAACTTTGAAGAAGAAGGCAGTTTTTGTATATATGTGTATATCTGTTACAGAATGGGTATATATACCCTTTCATGCTACATACTCACGTGCACAACATGTGCTCTATCTAACTGAATCTTAACTAACTACTAATCATTACTTTTGACAACTAATATACAACTAAGATCCTAACCACTTATAACAAACTCGATTCTTAATACTCCCCAAGTTTGGGATGGAAAACATCAAGTACTCCCAGCTTGCTCAATAGAAACTGATGTTGTGCAACCCCCAATCCCTTTGTCAATAAGTCTGCCAGTTGAAACTTAGTTCCAATGTATTCAGGTTTGATCAGACCATCTTTAAGCTTCTCCTCACAAAGTGACGGTCAATCTCAATATGCTTTGTTCTCTCATGGAACATGGGATTGGAAGCTATTTGTAAAGTCGCTTTGTTGTCACAACAAAGCTTGGCGGGGTCTCGTCACCAGCACACCTTTAACTCTTCCAACAAACCAGCTACCCAAATGACTTTTGCTACTGCTGCCGCCATGCTTCTGTATTCAGCTTCTGTTGAACGTCTACTTACTGTGTGTTGCTTCTTTGACTTCCATGAAATTAGAGACTTTCCTAGTTGAACCACGCCCGCACATTCGACCTTCTTGTATTGGGGCAACCGCGCGATCCGAGTCGCAAAAGATAGTCAAGTTGTTAATGGACCGGTCTCTTTAATAAGATGCCTTGGCACTGGAGAACCTTTTAGATATCTAATCACTCTCAATCTTTGCTTCCCGATTATGTGATCTCTTAGGGTCTTGCATAAATTGACTTAGAACTGAGCTGCAAAACATATATCGAGCACGGTGATTGTTAGGTATATTAGTTTTTCCTAAGTGGCGATAACCCCGTATATCTTTCAAAGGTGGATCATCTGTCCTTTTGATCAATGTGTCATACTCCATTGTGGTGAGCTTGGCATTTTATTCCATTGGTGCAGAGGCAGGTCTTGCACCAGTCAATCCAACACTTGAAATTAACTCAAGTGTATATTTTCTCTGATTGAGAAGAATTCCCTTATGGGATCTCATAACTTCAATGCCTAAGAAAAATCTAAGTTGTCCCAAGTCTTTAACTTTGAATTTTTCATGTAATGTCTGTTGTGCTGCTTTAACCAAAGCTTGGCTGCTTCCTGTGATCAAGAGATCATCAACATAGACCAAGATGATCACTAAGTCATCTCCCGCATTAGTAAACAATGAATGATCATAAGAGCTTTGTTTGTATCTGCTTCAACCAAGGCACTAGGCAGGTTTGATATTCCATTGTCTAGAGGCTCGCTTTAAACCATAAAGAGATTTCATCGGTTTGCATACCTTTGTCTCCCCTTTGTGAAAACCTTGAGGCAATGCCATGTAAACATCTTCAAATAGGTCACCTTGGAGAAAAGCATTGTTGACATCCATTTGGATCAAGGGCCATCCTTTGGCTACTGCAATGCTAATGACAATTCTAACAATCACCATTTTGTCTACGGGTGAGAAAGTCTCATGGTAGTCCAGACCTTCTTGTTGGTTATAGCCTTTGCCACCAAACGAGATTTATATTTATCAACACTACCATCTGAGTTATACTTGATCTTAAAAACCCACTTGGGCCCAATAGCATGTTTGTCAAGAGGTAAGTCAACTAGTTTCCAGGTGTTATTGCTCTCTAAGGCTGAAATTTCATCCTGCATAGCAGTGATCCATCTGGCATCATGAGAGGCTTCTTTAAAGGATTTTGATTCTACCTCAGAGGAAATAACACCTAAGTAAGCTTAGTAAGGAATAGATAAATGTGAGTAAGAGAGAAAATTAGACAGAGGATATGAACAGTGGGCAGATGAAGTTGTGTGTGTGACATAGTCATGAAGCCAGGCTGGAGATTTGGTAGCTCTTGTAGGTCTAGTGAACTCTTCTGGTTATTGAGGGATAGGAATACGTGGGGCTGGTGCTGGTATGTCTTGAGGGATCTCAACTAAAAGAGGAATCACATCTTATACCAGATGTGACAGCTGGATCATCTTCTGCCACTTGTGTGGGTACAACATCAACCTGTGTATCCGTGAGATCAGCTGAATCAACTTGAGTGCTGATGATACTATCAGCTGTATCTTGAGCAGTGTTTACAACATTATCTCCATATTCTTCATCAACTGTAGGATTCAACATCAAGGCATTATCCTGCTCATGATCAAGGATATATCCAGGATGTGTGACTTCCACCATCTCAAACATATCACCTTTATCTGATGATTGATCATTGCTATAAGGAAAATGTGATTCTCTAAAAGTGACATCTCTACTAACAAAGAAAACTCTATCTACCAGGTCAAATAGCCTGTACCCTTTTTGAGTCTCTGAGTACCCTACCAACATAATTTTCCTTGCTCTTGGAGCAAATTTGTCACCTCTAGGTAGCTTACTTGCATAACACAAACACCCAAACATCTTTAGGTGGTCATACTTAGGAGATTTCCCAAATAAGACCTCATAAGGTGCCTTACCTCCAAGCACATCAGTAGGCAACTTATTTATCAAGTAAATTGTTTTCACCAGTCTCCCCCAAAAGCCGTATAGGTAAAGAACTTTGAAACTTCAATGCTTTAGCCATTTCTAAAATACCTCTATGTTTCCTTTCTACAATGCCATTTTGTTGTGGTGTATATGCACAACTACTTTGATGTATTATCCCATTAGCAGCAAATAAATTATGACAAGAAGCATTATAGGATTCTGTACCATTATCTGTCCTCAAGATTTTTATAGACAAGGCAAACTGGTTTTTTATTAAGGCTAAGAAATCCTTAAGGACTACAATGACTTCACATTTTGAATGAATCAAACATAGCCAGGTATATCTGCTATGATCATCAACTATAGTAACAACATAGTACTTATTGTCATGTGTAGGCTTTTATATGGACCCTTAAACATCAACGCACCAAATCAAACACATGCTTAGTCTCACTAGTACTAGCGAGGGAAACTTCAGTCTACATTGTTTAGCTAAGGGACAAATTCCACATTCATCATGAATGCTCTTATCTACCATGTGTTGTAGTGTCTTGATATGTTGCATTGTCTTGATGGATGCATGTCCTAATCTCAAATGCCATAGCTTGCCATCAGCATGTCCTTTTTCTCGTATTTTACGTAAATCTTGCATTTATTATTAGCTTCAATTTGCTCACTAAGTATGTATAATCCATCTCTTTGCCTACCAATCCCCAACACCTGCCATTGAAGAGTCCCGTAACACAAAGAAATCGGATAAAGGAAACCGAACAACACAGTTCCTTTGTCAGTTTTGCTACAGATAACAGACTGAATTTGAAGTCTGGTACATGCAGTACATTTTTGATTTCATATCCTTCTAAAATTGTAGTATTTCCTGCTCCTTGGATGTGACATTTATTTCCTGTAGGTACTTGGACTTGGTTATGATGATAGTCATCTATTCTTCTAATGGCTTTGAGGATTGCTTTCTTAGGTGTTATGTGGTGTGTTGCACCACTATCAACTATCCATTCACATGTATGAGTGATGCTTGATAATGTTGGAGTAATACCTGCCATGTTTGAAAAACATTCTCCTCATGTTCCTGTCCTGTTCATCCTACTGCTTTGATTCCTCATACTGCTTCTCAGTGAAGTGATTCGTTGTAACTTTGATGTCCTTGTGATTGCTTGACTTCCTTAGTGAAATTTCTTCTTGCGAGTTTGTATTCTCCACTAGTTCTATTGTCACCAACTCATTTCTCCTTGTTTTTAAAGTCAGCTGGATAACCTACTAATCTGTAACAATCAACTGTCAAGTGTCCCCTATAACCACAAACCTTACAAGGTGTTCCATTATTTCAAAATTCTTGGTACGTATCACGACCATTGTATCCCGACTGTGTCTATAACCTTGTGTTCTTCCTGCAAGCAATGTTAGTGCCTCTCTAGCTTTATCAGCAACACCTAAAGCTCTTTGGCTTTCTTCTTGTGTTGCCATAGCATATGCCTCATTTACAGATACAACTGGTTTCCTAGCCAAAATGCTACTCCTAATATTCCCATAACTCTCATTTAGGCCCATTAAGAATTGAAGTAGTCTCTGTGACTTCAAATGAACAACATATCTTTCTTGATTCATCACGTTCACAAGCAGGCAAAGGAATCATCATATCCATTTCAGCCCATAAGTCCTTCAATTTAGAGTAATAAGTAGTAACTGAGTCATTACCTTGCTTCAGAGTTGCCATCTCAGTCCAAAGGTGATAGGATCTGGTCAAGTCAGATCTGTCAAACCTTTCTTCAAAATCTAGCCAAATTTTCTTTGCACTTGAAGCATACATGATGCTGGTAATATTCTCAGCCGACAGCGGCGTGATCTGCTATCCATGAAAGTACTATCGCGTTACACTTTTCCCATTGTTCCTCAAGTGCTCTTTTGTAAGCCCTTTTGATACAGCTTCCATCAACGAATCCTAATTTTCCTTTTCCTCTAAGTGCTAATTTCATAGACCTGCTCCACAGAGCATAGTTCTCTGGTCCTGTGAGCTTTATTGGAATTAAAACCACACCAGGTGCATCTGAAGCTTGAAGATAAAGAGGATGATTGTGATCAAGTGATGTAACTTCATTAACCGCCATTGTTGATTGTATTGAGTTTCTTCGAGTTTGTGCTTATTTCTATATTCTCTTTTGCTTCGATCGAGTCTCCTTAGGATCCCCGCCTTGATACCATGTTAAATTCAGTGTTTGATTAGTGAATTTGACCACCTGACTTGAGTTCTAAGTAGAATCCATTGAGAGAACTTTGAAGAAGAAGGCGAGCTTTTTTGTATATATGTGTATATACGTTGCGTAATGGGTATATATACCCTTTCATGCTACATACTCACGTGCACAACATGTGCTCTATCTAACTGAATCTTAACTAACTACTAATCATTACTTTTGACAACTAATATACAGCTAAGAGCCTAACCACTTATAACAAACTCAGTTCTTAATACTTGCACAAATGTAGTATCCTTCCAGTTTAATTCACAAAAAAATAGAAGTGGAGTGTGATCAACAAATTAATTACAACTGAAATAGGTCAAGTAAATATAAAAGATCTACGTGAAGACTACAGTAGAATCTTTATCTATTATGCATGAGCACGGTACCCCACTGATACTTCATATATATTAGAAATTATTAAAATTTATTGTTATGTGAATATCAATAAAGAAGAATAGCATATTAATAACGCACTAACAGAAATTTACTTTTGTGGTTAATGGTGGACAATAGTGAATGGAGAGGTTGAACTGTTGGGATCTTTTTAAAAACGGGTTTGGGTTAATGGGACGAGTTGTGAATGGATTGGGTTTATAACACGTGGACCAATAAATGAATTCCACATATTTCTTTAAAAAGTTTATATATTCCACTTCATATTTTGTTAAAAAGAGAGACAATTTTAAGCTTAAATTTGAGAGACAATTTTAAGCTTAAATTTGATATTAAGAACAATTACGATTTAATAAGTGGAAGGAGGAAAACTTGAAACCATTTTCAATACGTTAGGACTTCTTTTACCAATTTTTCGTACTATCTATTTTAGAACTCAAACTCGAAAGTCTTAAGTAAGTGTCAAGTGATCAATTCTATCCGTAACATAACAACGATTCATGTCATGGCATGCGAATAAATATTTATCAATTCTAAATAAGTGTGATTTTCTTGCTTCCAATTGGAAGTATGATAATTAAGTAACACATAGAGACACATTTAATGTAAACGAGACAATAGAGGAAAATGGCACACTTGCCAATTGCCATTATCATGACATTCATGTGGAAGCTTGAAAAAAATACTTAGTTTTAGAGGCCCAAAGCTTATCATCTTAATCTCTGATAAGTAACACCTAGAGAAACATTTAACATTACGAGACTCAGGAATATCTTGATAATTGTGATTTATTAATTTAATTAAGAACTTGTCATCTTCTTTTCCTTAAGTTTAACATGGAAAGTGCATGGAAGCAAGAAAAAAGTTCAAAACAAACTAAAGGGCTCTTCCCTCGAATTAAAAGAACTATAAAAAGAGTCATTAATTTCTCTCCTTCTACTTGCAATACAAGCTTACTATCGCTTCTTAACAAAGTTTTAGAACCATAGTAAAGTCGATAATTACTGCAAAAAAGAAGAAGTTAAATATGATATATAGCGCCTTTTGAATTAATTATCTTGTTGATATTTCAGAAATATTTCATGAATGTATCAACAAAAAAGATGTGAGGTTGGAAATTAAAGCGAAACAAGAGACTTTTCATATCATTTCCACGAATGCTGGAGTATCACGTAAATTAGTAACACAAATTTTTTAGTTAATAGGAAAAATATTGATTTGCCTAGCTCTGTGCTTTGCGAAAGATCAAGATTTACCTTTGGTTAATAGTTTGGCTCAATTGAGTTCCTGTCGTTAAACTTTTAGCGCAGCTAAAAATATCCTTACTTACGGAAAAGGTCCATTCTAATGTACAACCAAAATGTGACATTTTCTGATACCAGTAGCACTTCTATTACACATTTCGAAACCGATATGAATTAATCCAAACCTCATTTCTTTTTCCTTTTTAGCTCAAAACAATATTTTGCCAAGCACAAGGCATCTAATAAAAATATCATGTTTTGCACCTAATAAAAATATCATGTTGTAGTTATACAAAGTAATTGAAGTACATCAGAGTTTAAAGGTGAATGTTTCTCTAAATCCCTGATGTGACAGGTACAATGCAAAAATATGGACATGCAAAAATGTCTGTTGCTATGGAAACTTTATTCACAGAACTTCAAAAAATTTCTATTTATCATTGGCTATTACCAGATAAAATTATCCAAACTCCAAAGTGAAATTTGTAAATTAAAATTGACATCTTCCTCGTCTTCCTCCATCTGACCAAACCTTTGTAACAGCTTATGAAAATTAGACAAACTCTGATAGTTTGGCTGAAATAGAACCTTGCATTTGTCAGCTCCCTTAATTTTCTTGATTTTTTCTCTTTCTGTCTCACATTCTCTCATGTTTCAGTTTTTGACTCGTTGCCAAAATATAGTGAAAAAATTGTTTTGTTGAGCCCCAAACAGAACTGAGCCTCGAGATAATACACATTAGTCAGAACTGTAGCTACTGCTTTTTTGGGTTCACTTTCCCATAAGACTTACAGCTACAGACACATGCAACAGAGCTTGCAGAAGCTTACACACCTAAATATTTTTTTAATAGATATTTTTTGTCTGTCGTGTTTGTGTTTTTTTTTTTTTTCTCTTTTCTCTCAACTGTCTTGTCTCTGACTGTCTTTCTCTCAAGTGCTTACTAAGCTTTCCTAAAAGTCTTTTCATTTCTTTTACTTTTCTCAAATGCCCACTGGTTGGATGAACAGTGGCCACCACAAACAAGGTTTTTTTTTTTTTTGGGGCAAGTATATCCGTCATTTGATTGATTGCTTCTATTAAATTGAGTTTATTTTGCAATACTAAAGAGCATAAATTGAGCGGATTCATCACTTTTGATGTCATATCAATATCAGATTCTTTAAAAATAAATTATTTTTAGAGAATCTGGCACACACCTATTATATTTTTGAAAAGTTCGAATAATATGACTTTTTATTGTCAAGAGTTCTCTATCGGACTCAAGTCCGAATTTTAGGAAAAAATGAAAATATTGGATTTATCTAACCATATTCCTTTTCTTGTTACTGTGACTTACCATATTCTTTGAACCTAGTAAGGAAGAAAAAGGCTTCTTATCAGGTATATCCTTTCTGAGGACTCAATCTCAGTTTTAAAGAAATTTCATCCATCTAATCATAATATATGATAATTGTCACATATGAGATCATTTTTTTATTTATAATTTAATCATCTGTTGTTTGAAATTGGTAACAAGATGAATTTTGAACCTAACATAATTCAAAATGGCAGATTTATTTCCCCATAACTGATATTGAACTCTTTAACACTTCTGGCAAGCACATGACTGATATCTAAAGCGAGGACAATATAATATAATATAAGAGTTTGATTCTAACTAAATAATCAGTAAGAAAAAAGATCTTAGATCCTAAGTCTCCAAAAGCTAATTTATAAGGTATTGATTGTCGAACACTATATAAGGAGATTTATTCATTCCACCGTGATATGTGTGTGACTTTAACGCAATTTTATTGATCCGTCTATTGAGATTCACACCATGCAAAACCTGCAATGAAAATTTTATTCCTCTGTACTAAAAGTGGTTCAACTCTAAGGCTCAAATTTAAAGTTCCTGATTAAAGATGAAGGAACTTTTTACCATTTGGTTATAGTTATTGCCGTATTGGTGGCAAAATAAAGGGATGATATACGTACACACAAGTTCCTTTACTTTGCAGGTTTCCCCGCACTCGACCCTGCAAAAAGATATAAAAAGGGTCCACACAACTTCCTGCAAAACAACAAGCTTTTCCCAACTCTCTGTTCAGAGTTTTCTTACACATATGCCTCGCATTAATATTCTTCTTATCATCCTCCAACTAGCTCAAATAAAACCGAAGTAAACAAAAAAAGATCCAATCTTTCTCTCTCTCTCTTTCTCTCTCTCTATGGACTTCAATCTGAAGCAATGGAGAAACAATGAGTCAGAAAATCAAGAATCACCAGCCAAGCTACCAAGACTTCACCTTGACTTCCACTCTGTTTCTGCTGAACTTCCATTGTTTGTATCTGAACCAACAACAACAACTACTACAACCAAATTTTTGTCAGATTCAACAACCACTGCCACCACCAAATTTCCCAGTAAGTTACAGAATTAAACACCCTTTTCAAGTTTCTTGCTTTCAAGTTCAGTTTTTGATCTAAACAAAATGTTCTTGTTATTTTATTTATTTATTTATTTAGGGATGGAGAGTGGTTACTTCAGCTTGGCTCAGTGGCAGGAACTTGAACTACAGGCTTTGATTTTTAGGCATTTTATAGCTGGTGCACCTGTTCCTCCTGAACTTCTTCATCTTGTTAAGAAAAGTATTATTACTTCTTCTGCTCCTTCATATTACTTTTCTCATCCATATCAACAGTATCCTCACTACCAACAAGCCAGTAAGTTGTTGCTTTCTTTTTTTCACTTTTCACGTTTTACTCTGCTTAGTTTTTAACTGGCTGTGGAAAATGGTAATCTTTTGCTCTTTATTTTGATCTGTGTATATATGTTGACTCTCTTGGTATTTCTTGGTTTTTATTTATTATGAAAATTTAGTTATAAAGTTGTGTTCTTGATCTGTGTTTCTTAGAGCCTGTTTGGATGAGCTAAGCCAAACGGGCCAATTTTTTTTATTTTTTATTTTGGGTTTATTTTCAAAGATAAAACAGCTTAAAAAGCTGAAAAAAAGATATATATATATATATATATATATATATATATATATATATAGCCAAACGGGCTCTTAGTCTTGATTTTGCCAAAGTTTTTAAAGACAAAGCCAACTCAAACTCAAGTTTCCTTAACTATGTACAAATAATATTTCCCTAACATTTTTGGACCGTTCTTTTATTAAAAAAGAAAAGTAAAACCAAATGACTCAGTGTTAATGTCTTCATGTAGTTGATGACATTCTGGATATATAGTATAAACTGTTATAAGCTTCGATTAAAGAGCTCAATCGATCTGTACTTACTACTGTATTCCAAGAATACTTCTGGCTTATTTTTGTTGTAAGAGAATTTGATGGATGGCATTAATTGTTGAACTATAAATGATCTTTTCAGTCAGAGTTTAACTTCTGTAAATTTGTTAGTACAGAATTATTTTTACACAAATCACCTAGAATATAATTACAGTTAATGGGCCAAAAAATTCGGATTAATAACGTAGCAAATAAAGAAAATTTGGTTACTTGCTACAACATCTTGAAATATCGAAATTAATGGTGGTCATGTTGCTCGGACCTTCAATAAATATTGTTATACTAGTGTCGCATCCTCCAAAATACATAGCTTTTGGAGGATTCGACTAACATCTGACATTATTTCTGAAAAATCCGTGCAACACAGGATTTTAGTGGGATGGATAAGATCCCTTCATCCTTAATTAGAAATCTCATGTTCAAGCCCTAGGAATGAAAAGAAATCTTAGTAGGGAGCGCTTTCCTCTTTAATAGCTTTGTACTGCACGAATTTGAATTAGTTGCGCTAGTAAATTTCAAATACTATATATTATA
The DNA here is from genome assembly GCF_029784015.1 of Lycium ferocissimum. Classification (NCBI taxonomy): domain Eukaryota; kingdom Viridiplantae; phylum Streptophyta; class Magnoliopsida; order Solanales; family Solanaceae; genus Lycium; species Lycium ferocissimum. The sequence goes on from NW_026725683.1 coordinate 427,754, forward strand.
CAAAAATATGTCGGTGTATATGAGTTTAAATCAATGACCTCCAAGATTAACAGATGTACTGGCTGACTAATTAACAAATGTTATGTAAAATTTGAAGTGATGCAGTCAGGGTACTGGGGAAGAGCAGGGATGGATCCAGAGCCAGGGAGGTGTAGGAGGACAGATGGGAAGAAATGGAGGTGCTCAAGGGATGTAGTGGTTGGCCAGAAGTACTGCGAGCGCCACGTTCATCGTGGCCGCAGCCGTTCAAGAAAGCCTGTGGAAATTCCCACACCTGTTAGTAATGGTGCTAATAAAAACAACAACACCACTGTTTCTCATCAAGCCTTTGCAAAAATGGCTGGTCATGCTGCTGCTCCTCATTTTTCTCTATCTGGACATTCACCTTCAATGGATGCTCTTCATCTCAATCAAAGGTATAATTTTGAATGCAGGATTTTTTATGTTTTGAGTTTTAACTAGTATACACTGAAATCTGTGATAGCAATGTAATGGGTTGAGAATCATGAGGTCGTAGGGGAAAAAAAATATGTTGCTTGGACTCTTCAAACATGTAGACAGGTGCGTGTTGGATCTTCAAAAAATAGTGCATTTTTAGGGGATTCGACACAGGTAGAACAACATTTTTGGAGTCCGAGCAACATTGGCAAAAACACTAGGTGCTTTTTCTCACATCTGTCTAAGCCGTGGTGGATAGAGTTAGCCGATACCTATGCTAATAGGAGGTAGCAGCTACCCATCGAAATAGTCGAGGTGTATGCAAGGGAGCCCGAAAACCACAATCATTATTTTTCTTTTTAAAAAAAAGAGAACTACTTCGTCCATAAAAAGTAAAATTATTCTTAAAAATAAGACCCGTTACCTACTCTACCCAATGGCGTTAATTTCTTTTATATATAAGTGAATCTTTTTCTCTTTGCATCTTTTTTGTTATTGTAAACATTATATCTGCATCTTCAGGCCTTTTTATTTTTATTCTTTCTTTCTTGGTTATTTTGTTTGTTTGTGTGTGTGTGTGGGGGTGGGGGGGGGGTGGGGGGGCTTAATGTATATCTCCTCACTTTATTTATGAGTAGCTTTTTTCTAGTGAATATACACTCTATATATCTCTAGTGAATAATTGTGCAGATGCTACTTTTTTTCACTGTTTATTTTGCAAAAGAGATTGACGAGAAGTTCAATCATGCATTAAAGCATTGAACTTTACTTTTTTTTTTTTTCTTGAAGGGACCAACAAATATCCTCAATTATTCTTTTTTTTTTCCACTACCTCCTACAGAGAAACATGTTTGTATATAACTGTTAAGTGGATACTTGTCTCCCAATAGGGAGAAAAGCTAAATTAAACCTTGATCAAAGGGTTCCATCTTCTCCAAATTCCTTTATCTTATTTTTTTCCTTTTTGCCTCATTGATTAGTAGGGTCTACTTATTGAATTTTTCTTGGATTATTAGAATCTATTGAAGATATTCTTGGCCCACTTTGATTTTCTTGCTATGAACCCTACCCTTGAATTTTTTGGGTTTGGTTGGGCAGGTGGCCCGACTAATTTTCACCCGTTTAGCCGTAATTGTTTGTAACTACCGCTGGTATATACTCGATGTATAGCAGGTGTATTATAATTGAATAATAAGTTTATAGTCGAGCGGTATATAATGTATAAGTACTAATTACACACAGATTATAGAGTTGATTATATTGTCTAAAATTTGTAAAGAATAAAATTAGTGTTATTTTTTTTTACTACTCATGGACGGAGGCGCGTAGACGCAAAGACAAGCTCAAGATCCGTATCAGGTGTATTATAATTGAATAATAAGTTTATAGTCAGCGGTATATAAATAAGTAAATTACACACAGATTATAGAGTTGATTATATTGTCTAAAATTTGTAAAGAATAAAATTAGTGTTATAGATCAGGGTCAAGATTATTTTATATCCGAAAATTATATATAGATAGGGTGATAATTTTATATCATATATTTTGAACCAATTTTTTTTTTGTGTGTTTAATTTGAATATTTAGTGAAAATCTTGGCTCTGTGAAAATACCATACAATCCAGTTGTTATGTGTATAGTATTTGTGGGGTAATAAAGAATTCGCTGTCTTTAGTGTAGTGTAAAAATCTCTACTTTCTTTTGTCCTGTGGGGTAATAAAGAATTCACCCCATCCAGTTGTTGTGTATATCTGTACGTTAAAAAGAGGTCCCCTGTTACTAGATGTTTTTTACAGCTTTTTCATCAATTTGTCCCCTGCTTGATTTGGGCTGGGCTGTCATGATGTTGATTTGTAGGCCATCTGAGTCCACCAAAAAGGGTCCACCACTAGAAGCCCAAAAAGATGTATCTGGTAGTGATGGTAAATCATCCAATGGCCAAATCCTACGCCATTTCTTTGATGATTGGCCTAGACAACAACAACAACTTCAAGAAGGTGACAATGCTGCCACCAGCCTGTCCATTTCAATGCCTGGTGGGGGTAACCCCTCGTCCGACTTCTCGTTGAAGCTCTCGACCGGTAATGACTATGACTCGGGCCCTCAGCAAGTCAGGAATGTTGAACGGTCTACATGGAGGACGAGTCACCAAGTGGCCTCGATGGGTGGGCCACTTGCCGAGGCCTTAAGGTCATCGACTACTAACTCGTCCCCGACAAGTGTGTTGCATCAATTGGCACGAGGTAGCACGTCGGAGGCCAGTTATATTAGCACTTGATTTTTGCAAGTGTTTGTGCTGATTTTTCATGACAAAGGTGCTTTTGAACTTTGTTGCTTTTTGTCTTTGGTCGTGTTGTTGTTCATTGTTCTTTTTGTTGCATTCACTAACTACTATCAGCTGTACAAATTTGCATGGGATGTCTGGTGTGTTTATTATTGGTTTGAGTTGATATCATGAATACTTTGGCTATTTTGTTGCCAAAGTCTTGCATTTACTATCGTCTTTATGTATTCGGAACTTTTTGTACTAATAAACGCAGTCCCCCACTAACTTTCTCTGGTTGTCCCTTTTTGAAAAGTTCTTTAGTAAGGAGTAAATGGTATTTCTTTCAAATTATTTCTCTCATAAGGTATGAATTTTTTAGATTACGGGAAAAAATCCTTTTTTTTGCGCGATTGTGTGGTCTTTAATTTTTGGCCTTCAAATTGGTGGTGGCAGAGGATAAAAATTAAAGACCACCAATTTGAGGGACAAAAATTAAAGACCACCTCCAGCGAAAGGCAATCCTGCAAATTGCCTAAAAAATCTGAGCAAATTAAAAATCTTATGAGAATTTTAAAACACGGTTTAAAATTCTGCAAATAATAGCACGCATTAGTTGACAATTTTTTTTTTTTTGTATAAAGTTGAGAAATAAACGACAATTGTTAGACCCAAGTCTAAAATTATCTGGGAGCTTAATTTCTTAAGGACTGTATTTGCACAATTTTTTAAAAAGGGACATTGCGTAAATCAGCTTATTTCCCATAACAATTAGGCATTTTTTCCCGCAGATTGTCCTACTTTTGGGGCGGTCTTTAAATTTTGTCCTCATATTTTTGGTCTTTAAATTTTACCCTTCACATTTGTGATTTTTAAATTTTGCCCTTCATATTTGTAGTCTTTAAATTTTACCCCTCATATTTGCGGTCTTTAAATGTTGCCATTTGCTTGAAAAGATGGGCGAATACTTGGGGTTCTGAGTTAGAATCCTCGCTCAGGCATAAAATAAAAGACTAATTTCGCAGGGCAAGGCTGGGAGGCGTGTATGCAGGATCCGGCATAACTAAAAGTCTGCTCCATAAGGTAGAATTTTTTCGTAAGGCATAGTTTATGGGACAGACTTTTAGTTAAGGCATAACCAAAAGTATGTCCCATAAGGCACAATTTTTCCTTAAGGCAAAGATTTTGCCTTATAAGGCAAACTTTTAGTTATGGCTTAAGAAAAAGTTCCGCCTTATGGGGTATACTTTTAATTATGTCTTATGGGACAAACTTCTAGTTAAGGCATAACTAAAAGTATGCTCCATAAGGTGGAACTTTTCCTTAAGCCATAACTAAAGTTTGCCTTGAAAAGTAAAAAAAAAAAAAAAAAATATATATATATATATATATATATATATATACACTATGCCTCAAGGCAAAGTCTACCCTCTGCTAGACTTTTAGTTGAGCATAACTAAAAGTCTGTCGGAGGGGCAGAGAAAAATTTAAACTCTACTTTGCGATTTTTTTAAAATTTTTTAACTGAACAGGGGTTTAAACCCTAAACCTATGAGTTTTAGACGAAGGATAAAGATTAAAGACCGCCGATTTGAGGGACACCCCAAAAGAAGGACAATTCTGCGAATTGCCCACAATCAGGTCGATCCAAACTTGCCTCATGGCCCAAATTAATAGACAAGCCTACAGCTTCCTTTACCTTCGAGTTATCTTATTTTTGTTTTCATTTTTCCCACTCTTTCGAGGATGGATGAAGATATTTTCAGGCACTTAATGCTAATACCATATAAATTAATTTGATTTAAGAAATTACAAATTAAAGTGATAATATACATTAATTAATCAAGACTAAATGGTTGGTAAGAAACGATATAGTTGCATCTTTTCTTGCTTAGCAGAAGCAAGGAGAGGAACATATACTTGTTTGTTGTTTGCGTCAAACAAATGAAAGCAAGATGTATGTCTTGCATAAGAACTTTTATGACTTAATCATAATTAATTCATATATATTGTTAGTTTAGAAGCAGTCACTAATGCTTACATTAGGGTAGGTTGTTTACATCACATTCCTCGGGATGCAGTTCTTTCCTGGCCCCGCTAACGCGGGATGCTTTGTGCACCAAAGTGCCTTTTATATATTTTTAGTTTATTTTAAGATTCGTATTGGTTAAACTAATTTATTGGCTTATTGGCGTGAATATCAAGTGTAGATATTTATTTATTTATTTTGTAAATAATTTAGCGCAAAACTTGAAAAGAGACCATCATTTCTATCTTCAATTTTGAGCCGAAAAAGGGATCAACTTATAATGTATCCGCCTTTAGTTGCACACGACATCACTTACAAAGATAGTCAAATAGCATATCGAATAACAAATTTTGAAGCCTGTTACAAGTGTTAGAACTTCTATGACTTAACCATATGCCTAATAGAGAGATATTTTTCTTTACAGATATTATAATTTTACTCCATATCACTTGATTTTGCCAACACTTGGACATATTTGCTGACCTTTTATGCATAAATTATCAAGAGACTCTCCTTATATCGTACTTTCACCTTCATGTATGTCACATACTTTTTTTTTTTTTTTTTAAAGTATTAGTAAAAAAACAATAGCATATGCAGAGGCAATTAGATCAAGATCTCCATAGAATGAAGTTTGGAAGAAAAAATTGACCTCCTATATGTAGCATAATTTTCCGGCGAACCCCTTTCTGCCCCTCTAACTCCGCTCCCCTTCTTAATCTTATTCCATTTCAATCAACTACCATTTCATAGCATGACTCAGTACATTTATTGCTCAGCCTCCTATTTGTGGCTCTTAAGCTTTTCCCAGGTACATCATCTAAACAACTCAAAAACAACAACATACTCAGTGTGATCTCACAGGCGGGGTTTGGGAGGGGAGGATGTACGCAGACCTTACCTCTGCCTTTGTGGGGCAGAGAGGCTGTTTCCGACATCATCTAAGCAAATCCAAATATAATATGGCATAATCAAGGATAACTACAGCATAATTTTCACTGAGCAAAATTTTATGGTGATGTATATGAGATCTCCTTGCTTTTCATTGTATAATTTAGACATCAGTATCAACAAGGGGTGGGAACAATGATACATCACAAGTCATAACCAGAGAGCAAACACCAGTTTTGCTAAAATAGTTCAAATTCCAAATGCTCTCCAGTTGAACTATACTCCAGAAACTTTTTGCTCTTTTCCTCAAGAACCACTTTACCTATTCCGGGCACTTGAGGTGGAACGGCGCAACGTATCAGTGCCCAATTCAAGCCATCAAAGAAAGGGTGTCTCTTTATCTCAGCAGCTCCTGTTTCTGTTCCCAATCGATTCTCGGGATCCTTTACCAACAGCCCTCTGATAAGATCCCTTGCCTGAAAACTAACGATCTGGCTGTCCGGAAATCTAAGGTTCTGCGTGACGACATTGGCCAATGTTTCTTCGTTTCCCCCACCTTTAAAGGGTGTCTTCCCATATAGAAGCTCATATAGGAAAACACCAAGTGTCCACCAGTCAACAGCACTCCCATGACCCTCTCCTTTGATAATCTCAGGAGCTAAGTATTCATGTGTACCCACGAACGAATTGGACCGAGCTTCCGTTGGCTCTACTACAAGCTGAGGCAATGATCTGTTAAGAGATGCAGCTTGATCAGCTTTTAGCTTTCTTGCTCTTGCAGTGTGGCCGGGTAAAATTCTGGGGCTAAAGCAAGAAACTTGACATGAGGGTCCCGCACAAAAAGGATCAATGCAGTTGGATCCTGCGCATGGACCGGAGATCCGTGGGGCTTCCACTCCCAATGAGGATGATTGTAGAAGAGTGGGATTAACGGAACATCTGAGTGAGAGGTCGAAATCAGTAAGCATGATGTGACCATCTTCTCTGACCAGAATATTTTCTGGTTTCAAATCACGGTATACAACTCCTTGCATATGCAAATACTCCAGAGCAAGGAGGACCTCGGCAACATAAAACCTGCAATTACAATGAGTTAAGAGAGGTTTTCACTGACTGCCGAATATACAGATGTGGAAGCTAAAAGATTAATAACGTGATGTATGAGACTATAACCTATCTAAGTTAGAATATCGTGGATGCATAATCATGATACGGAATAGTTATTAGTTTCCATTCAACATGGCGGGAGTTGATTTTTACATTCTCAGCGGTTAAGATAATATTTAATTCATATATGCTTGAGCATTATAGACAAATATACATGATGCAGAATACAGTTTCTAGCTTCCATAAAAACTCGGCTGAAACTGTGATGTACATTCAACCAAGTTCTGAAAAGCACAACCACTAGGTTATTAAAGCAAACCAAAATCTTTAATCTTTCCAACAGTGTATAAAGACACAGCTACCAAAGCAAGCCAACTTTTTTAAACAGCAACCCAAAGTTCTCCCTTTCCAAGTCAAACTACCACGTCTTCACCGAAACTATTGATAACTTTTCTGCAGAATCCAGATTTTGACAATGTATCGACACAAATAAAATAAAACCAAGTGAATCACGAATAGAAGTCCAATCAAAGAAGTTCCCTTCAGCGTTTAAAAGTAATAGTTTTGACACAAGTGTATTCTAATCAATTTTCATTTTACTTTGGAAGGAGAGGTTTGATGGGTGAGGGAAAGAGGACATACCTAAGCTTAAAAGAACTTGTAATCTCTTAACTGAAAAAAAAAAAAAGGCCATGGTCGTGCAATACCGATCCTTTATTTGTTCAATTCAATAAAGTTACTAGCAAGTCCAAGTTAAGCTCTCTATTAAACCGAGACTTAGAGGTGCAAAATGAACTACGGGAAGCCAAAATTTTATGGTGTTTTTTTCAATGCAATTACCCAGAGAAGTGTCTGGGTGGATAATCAAGTGAGGATAGGCATATCATAACAAAATGACTGCATAGACATTCACCCATATATAGTCTAACCATTTAAACTAAAAAATTGTTACCCTTTATCAAAAAATTTCACCTCTAATTGCAGGTCAAAAGAAAAGAGTCTTTAAATGTTATGTTTATGGTGAATTAAGGATGAGTTTGGTATGGAGGAAAATGTTTTTGAGTTTTTTCATGTTAGGTTGGTCAAAATGTTTGGGAAAATGTTTTCCTCAAGAAAACAAGTTCCTTAAAAATGAGGAAAATGACTTCTCTAGTGGAAGTAGGGAAAACAAGTTCCATAAGTGATATTCCAAGTTCATTGTCTCCTCCCCCCATCCAACGCCCCCAGTCCCCACCCCTCGACCATCCCAGCCCCAGCCACCCCCGAACACCCACTCCCCACCCCATCCCACCCCCATAGTATTTTGCTAGATTACATATAAATGCTATTGGAATAATATTATTTGCTTACTTACCAAACACTATAAATTAAGTAAGAAACTCGCTCGTTTACTAAGAAAACATTTTTTAGGAAAACATTTTCTTTCATACCAAACACACCCTAAATCATTTCCAAAGAAAGCTTCATTTTTTTACGGGTTTTATCCAGCAAATCAACATCTACAACATGATTCATGTTGAGTAAAATCTACTGCATTGGAGAACATCATACCTTGCTGCTGGCTCAGAAAAATATCGGCCTGGCTGCTTCTGTCGGAGGACATGCAAATCACCACCCGAACAGAACTCCATAACTAAACATGATAAATTTTCTGAAGTAAACTGCGCATAGAGCGTTGGCAGAAAAGGATGATCCAGGATACGCAGAATCTCTCTTTCAGTTTGGGCCCTCGGCAACTTTTTCCTTCTTGCCAGATATTCGTTATCCATAACTTTTATTGCAAACAAGCAGTTAGTTTCTAGCAACTCAGCTAGATACACCGTGCCAATATCTCCACAACCAAGTTTCTTCAATAAATTGAAATGACTTAACCCTAAGAATCCATATTGTTTCCTAACCTGAGTGATAGCCTCCCATCTTCCATCCTTAGACATGTGTGGTCTGTTCCCAGAAAACGAACCACTTAGGTTGCTCTCTTCACTGATGGTTGTGCTAGTACTATAATCACCGATACTACTCTTTGAGCTCTGAGAGAATTCCCCTTGCTCCCTAGATTTTGATGTCTTGTTGAATTTCAACACAGGAGGACCACCATTGTCATAGCCATTAGAGATTTGCTTTGCAGGTTCCTTATTAGATTCCTTGCCCGCACCCTCGAGAGTGCAATGACATCTGTGGCAGACAAGTTGACTAGGCGATTCTGTGGGACCATTTATTTCATAGCATAGATTAAAAGTGCCAGATGCTAGCTCTGACTCCTCTTTCAATTTCTTCTTGACAAGATATTTATTTTTGACTGGAGGCTTAATGGCACGACTGGTGCCTTTTGTCGATTTGGTCTCCTTGTTGCCTCTGCCTTTCCGTTTCAGCTTTAGAGCTGTTTTGTTTGCTACTCTAAATGATGTAACCACATTTCTCTTCACATTATCTGGTGATCTTTTTGGTCCGGACACCAATACAACATTGCTAGACTCACATGAAGATGAGGAAGGAACTGCTTTCTCATTTTTCTGGAGATTGGAAGTTGTAATCTTTAAAGCCTGTTTAGCTACCAACCTAGGAGACAAAATTGGACCTCTGTTTAGGGATTTCATGGGCTCTTTAGGGTACTGAGGGATCATCGTGAAAGAGCCTGAAATGCTTTCTACGCCACCTGTCCTCCCATTTTGAGCTAAAATTGGTTCTGCTTGCTTAATTACTGGTTTATCACCAATTCGAGGTGAAGAGAGAGCGCTTTGGCTGGTTGGAAAATCCTTTTTACGGGAGGCTGGAACATTTTCTGCTGGTGATATTCTCTCAGATTGCCTGGACATGGACTTCTTACTCTTAATAATACTCGGTTTATTAGCATATCGTGGAGAAGAAAGAGCACTTTGACCTGGCGACTTTAACCTGGACTCTTGAATGTGCTCAGTTACCGAGCTGGACGTGCTCTCTGCTGGCACTATTTTCCCATTTTCACTTATGCTAAATGGTTTAATGGCAAATCGGGGAGAAGAACGGGGACTATGGTTTGCTGACTTAACATACCGTTCGTAGGGGTTTTGGGCCACCTTATGGAAACCAGAATCACTAGTATTTGCAAATCGGGAGGAGCAAGTAATCCTTCCAGGTTCTAAAATACTAGGAGAACCAGGTGGCTTTGATAATCGTTTCATTGCAGCCATTTCTGCTGCCTGAGAAATGGCTAAACCCCGAAACGCCTGCTTTAGAGAAACTGGATCAGAAAACCCCGTTACCGGAGAGTGCGATCCACCAGCCCTCATTGGCCTTTTTGAGGCATCTCTTCTAACATGATCTGTTAAATCCAAACTCTTTGATGTTCTTACATTGATTGATTCGAAAAGCTGATTGATGTCATCTCCTACAAATTTACCGGCTCCTTTTCTACCCAAAGGAGGCTTGTGCTTTCTTGACTGCTGGAACAATTCGACTTCATCCTTTGACTCAACAATTTCACAATTACCATGGAATGAACCCATCACCTAAGGCCTTGGCAGTAAATCGACCAATCAGCAAGAATTCAGCACTTCAAAGGTAAATGGCTTAAACATAAAAGATTCTTGATTTGAACCATCTTTCAAAAGCCAAACACCTTTTCGACTATGCGTGGAACGTCATACATCACATCAGACCGAAAATTTCTGAGCTCTAGCAAATCCAGTTTGGTTTAGTCATTTTGCAATCCGTCCTTGTCCCTGTAATGATAATTAGATTCCTCATTAGAAAATCAAAGCAACACCTGATATCTTCCTTAATACTCAAATCATACATATATTAAAGTACTAAACCAGAATAAATATACAGAAGAGGCAGATATTACCCTTCTTTGGCAACAAAACAAGAATAAAGAGTTGAATGAACAAGCATTTCATGAAACAGAAAATGCAATTAGAAAGCTCAAAAAAATCAAGTTGGATTGGATTTTCCAAGAACATTTGCAAAGATAACCATTAACATGACCTCAATAAGGCATTCACTATTGTTTGAGGTCCAACATTGTATGAAACAATAAAAGTAAATCTTTTTATGCATATTGTAAAGTACTTATATTTCTTGATATCCTATAAAAAGTTTCCCATAAAATCACACAACCCTAAATGAGGTATCAATCCGCCCAATTTATGAGCAAGCATCAACTTAATGAATCTTATACCTATAAGCCAAACCAAAATATGAAAATACACTCAGTTCAAACATAGATCCATTTATATTAAAACAACCCCATTACTCAAAAACAACAAAGATTACAACTTTCAAGGAAAAAAGAAAGATTTGAAGTGGGATTTGTTTTTCAAATGCCTCCATCATTTCTCACAACTTCCTAAAAAGTTGCAATTTTTAGTACAATACAATATACAAAACAACTTAAAATAACTCATGAAAGAAGAGATTGAGTAACTTAAAAGTCATTGCAATGAAGTTAAGAAAAACCCCACATAGAGAACCATCAATAATGAACAAAAGTTCAAACCAAAACACAACTAGAAATCAAGAAAACTAAAAAAGAAGTCATTTACCTTGAAAAAATGTTGTAAACAGAGATCTAAAGCTCTATAATTTCACAAACTATACTCTGAAGAAATGCTTGAAAGAGAGAGAAAGGAGAGAGAGAAAGAGTGTGTGTGTGTGTGTGTGTTGTTTCAGTTTTTCTCATTTCTGTTTACATGTTTTCTAACATCAATGGTCCTTTCTTGGATTGTATAGAGGACATGTGGGCTTCCACTCCATGTACTCAAGTGGGTCCCTATAAAATATATTAGGTATAATTTCAAAATTTATTTTTTATAACAAGAAAATTATTACTCCTTCCGTCCACTTTTACTTATTCACTTTGGACTTTTCACGCTATTTAAGAAATAATAAATGAAGTGCATAATCTACCCATATTAATTAGGGCATATTTTTATTAGATTTGAAAAATGATTTGAAGTGGTAATTAATATTATGGGAAAAATGGGGAAAAAAAATTGTCTTATCTTGATATGTTAAAAGTAACAAATCAAAGAGAAAATATATTTTTGGAATACTGGACAAATAAAAGTGAACGGAGGGAGTATATTAAGTAGGCGTTTGAGAAAATTACTATAGTAAGTAGGCGTTTGAGAAATCAAATATTTGAAGTTGTGCTTAGTTATATTTTTGGCAAAAAGTTATTTAGTCATTTTCAATGTAGTGAAAGTGAAAAAAGTGAAAACAAGATTTTAGGTGTCCGAAGTTGTATTTGGAATTTTCATGGCCAAACACAAATTTTCAAATACAATGAAAAAAAATCAAAAAATAGTGAATAATTCTCATGGCTAAACGGGTAGTAAATACTCCCTCTGGGGCGATTTATGTGGCATAGTTCGGATTTTTGAATGTCCAATTTCTTAATTTTGAACGTGACATAAAAGCTTTAAGTTTTTTTAAAATAAATTTGCATATTTGAAAATTACATAAAAAGTAGTATAAGTCACAATAGTTAATAATTTAAAATATTCAAAAGCATATGAAAAAATTATTGTTAAAGAAAACTTGTTTGACTCTCGAAATTGGAAGATCGCCGCCTAAATTGAAATGGGGACTATTAATTTAATTAGTTAAACAAAATTATATTTTTATAAATTATGAAAGTTGTATAGATTCAAATTACTAATTCAATGAAATGAAATAATTCAAATCTAGAGACATTAAGAGAGACAGGTTAAATTGGGATATCAAGAGTATAATTTTGGAAAGACTATGCTATCTTATTAAAAGTTATTTAATGTTTAACCTATTTTTGCTTGTAAATTAATTTTTAATTAAAAATGAATTGAAAATTCCTCATTGAGCGTTGGGCTGGGGACAATGCACGTCTTTACAACGTGCTTAACCTGTAACATCTTGCCTAAAAAATTATATAACTGATTAACTATAAATCTTACTTGCTTTGGATTCTCCAATTGCTTTCTTTAACTTTTTATTAATTAATTATTTATGTTAAGTTCAATGTACTTTTTTAATAGAGACTCTTTTTTCCCAGAATAAGTCTTTTCTCAATCATTAACTATTAAGAAGTTTCATATTTATTCTTTTTTATTTTCCCTCGATATCTGATACTCGTACTGGAGTTCGATTAAATCTATATTCACACCAGAAAGTGCAAAATTGATAGTAAAATGCTCCCTGATAAAGACGACGTCATATCCAGACTCAAAACATGAGACCTGTTTAATCTAAAATTAAAATTAAGGATTAACAATTGAATTTGTAAATAGTGTCAAGTGAGTTATAATAATCAAAATTAACCTCTAGATCTTGTGAACCTGTCTGTGATGGTAAGAAATAGCAGTACAAAGTAACCAGGACATAAAACAAGTGAGAAGAGTGATTGCTTATTACAAATAGAGAGCTTAAGCGGTGTAAGTGATCAAAACCAAATGGGATACAAATGAGGGAGAGAGGGTGTATTTATAATCTAACCCTAAAGTATCTTTTTCACTATTGTTACATGCCTCATAATAATCATTATTTGCATGTCCCTTGTGTAATGTACACTGATATGTAGTGGATCCTGAAATTTTAGGGCAGTTGATATGGGAAGCTTATCATATATGATCACTGATGGTTGACCGATCATTTGACTCTAAAGCAAGACTGTCTCGTAGCAATGAATGAGTCTGTAACAAGCTGGGAGCTGGGCTTGGATCAAATTTCCCGAGCTATTATTTCAATACCATGCCAAAGAGATCTTTGCTGACTTGGATCCGGTTAGACTTGCGCTGCCAAGCGACAATGACTTCTGCGTTGTCCACGTGTTTGGACCATATTTCGCCAATGCAAGATCTTTTATTAAGAACAAAGGCGTAGATATCATTCAACCACAGTCCTTATTGGTAAGAAGTGTCATATCTATCACTATCGGTAAGACTTTCAATGTTTTGATATTTTTATCAAACTATAATTTTAAATGTTGGATATATTACCCCCACCCCCACCCCCACCCCTTTTAATTTGTGTGTCTTATGTTCCTTTTTAATATATTTAAAAAGAATATCACTTTCTATATTTAGTTATAACTGTTTTATTCTAATATCCCGACTGGCATGAGTAAATGATAAAATTTAAAGGGCATTTTAATATATTATACAACTCTTTACTTTAAAACTATAAGTTTCAAAGAGTTATTCTAACTTTATAAATTTCGTGCTAAGACAAATAAAATAAACGGATAAAGTATATAAATGTACTAAACATTATAGTAATGAAATATTATTGCGTGATGCTTTATGATTTTCTTATTTTCTTGCCTGACAATACTTCTTTTCACAAGTAACAATTTTTTAGTCTGTTTTATTCAAAGAATTAATCCACTTTACTTTTGATGGAAAATATGACACTTTTACTTAAGTACCTGCAGAATAGAGAATACGTGACTCAGAGGCCTAACAATTATTGGTTTAAGGAAAGCAATTATTGGGCTTTTCAAAATTCTATAAATAGTTGGAGACCACTATTGACATCTTTGATTTTTTTTATTTTTTTTCATCCCTGAATTTGAGGGGAAAAAAAATAGAATAGTAAAAGTCACTTCAATATACAGAATAGGTGGAGCTAGTAAACAGTCCAATTATGAAAATGCAGAAGGGCTGAAGACTTTTTACTTATGCTGTTTCTTTTGGGGAATTGACAATGTTAAATTAAATTTTATTCTATGGAAGTATAAAATTTACAGAAATTGGTAGTAACGTATCCGAGTTATATACTATTTTGGAGGATTAATTCGATTAAGATTAGCTTCTTGTTGAAATATTTGTGCCATCAGACATGGGAAGGTGCTATTTTGGGTGAAATATTTACTGTAATATTATTAGTTTACTAAAAAAGTAGATTGAGTAATAATCACGTTGAAAGAAAAAAGAGGAAGAGTGTAAAGCAATTGATAGTTACCCAAAACAACAGCAACAATGATGATGAAGGCTTATGATTAATTGTTAACTAAAATGATTAGCAGCTTAAGCTAGCACTGAAAAGATTAACTCTAAAGTTGATAGGTTGGTGGAACAATCGTAATTATCCCCTACCGGAAACAACATATATAATCAACTTAGTATTACTTATAAGTCTATGTGATTTTAAGCTACTACTAGATTAATTCAAATTCGCACAAAAGATATTCACTTAGGGAGGTGTGAAAGTGTGATCCTTACATGAAGGTTCTTAATCTTAATTATATGATTTGAGACCTCTAATTATGAATAGAAGGATTCCAATCATTCCAACACCCTTTTTTGTAGTGTATTAATTAGTTTATTTCTTGACATGACTATCTAATTAATCAGAAAAATTAGATGAAATTACGATTTTTAAAGGGTTTTTGAGTTTACTTTTAAAATAAATTTTACTAAACCTTCTTAATCATTAAGAGTTGTAAAATTATTACCGACACCTGTTGAATGAGAACGATAACCCTATAACCTTCATTTTCGGTAAGCCGGAGAAAATTAATTAGTACTACATTAAAGATTCTAGAATCGCAAGATTGATCCTTATTATAGGGTCTTTTTCCCTCTTTCCTCTAATCGAATCTCCACGCTTCATAAATAAATACTCTAAATAAATAAGAAGTTTTAAGTCACAATCACTTGACCTGAATTAATTTCATATCAGGCCTTTTGGCCTTTTTCTCTCGTTTTTTGATACCATGGAAAATGACCAATACCGTCATACTTGAATGCAATCGAAAAAGGGACAACTAATTTATGAATGAAAGCTCAACAATGAACACACCCTTCGACATCTTGTTTTATGTTATGTTTAGGGAGTTATGCATACATGAAACGTAGGCCATTAAAAGTATAAAAAACTAGAGAAAGAAAGGACTAAAGATGCACTAATGACAGCTAAAAGTGATGATCTGAAGAAATACTTACCAAACCAAAAAACGTTTGCTTATTGCCATAGGATATATATGTGTGTATCTTTAATTTATTTTATTGTTTGTATTTCACCTGATTTCCGGAATCTGTTTTGCAACATTCGTGCCCGAAAGTTTCAATTTGGGGGTAAAACACGCCCTACCAAGGTGACTCAATTTCAAAAGCTCGCATTTGAAACTTTTTGGTTAAAGATGAAGGAGTACTCACATGCGAACCCAAAATTGACGTTTATGAGTTCTTGATTTTAGTTTTGCAATTACTGAATTATAATTAAAAATGAATAACCTAAAATAAATATATGATATTGATCAAAGTTAATGGATTCTGTTGAACCCGTACCTTCTACTTTATCGTCGCTTTTGGAGGTACCTAACCCCCACCATTTGATGGTACTCCCTCCGGATAAAAAAGAGGGTCCACGTAGCCTCTTTTTTTTGGGTCAAAAAGAGTGTTCACTTATCAAATCAAGAAAGAATTAACCTTTTTTTTTTCCAGATTTGCCCCTATTAAGTTTTATGTGATCAAATCCCAATATCTATTTAATGAGGGACAATTTAGTCAAATTAACAATATTTTAATAGGAGTTAGTATTTTCTTAAAGGGTGTGCAAATGGCTAAGTGGACACTCTTTTTGATGCTGAGGGACTAATATATATGTCATTTAATGGATAATAATTGAACAAATAAGTTTGGTATATTTGTGAAATTTGGAACTTAGTCCTTTGTGCCTCCTGAAGGATTGTCGGCAAAATGGATCTGAAAGGAAAAAAACATTCCGTTACACAAATTATGTTGTAAAATTATTAATATTATGTCTGTGGATACCTTCTTGCTTGCAATTATTCTAGCATATACTAAGGACCTGTCTGGTTCCTATGGTTTAGAGTTAAATGCAACAAGCTGAAATTGGTGGTGTTTAATTAGTCACAAGATCTTCTAAATTAATAAATACAAATTACAATGTCCAAAAAGTGATTATTTTCTTTTAAATAGTTTTGAAATACTGGCAAAAGCTAAATTAATCATCCAAAAAGTTGGTATTTACTATTTTCACCCCTTTCTTTCCATACGTCTGAAGAAAAATGACAGTTTCTATTATGTGAAAAGTCAATCAATCTTTTTTCTCATTGAGATTATTCCAAACATTCTTACGAATATGTATATCTAACTCCAAAAAAACTAGTATGATTTAGAGTATTCTTTATATAGCATCTATATATATGAACTTCAACTAATAGAATTAAGAAATTTATATTTAATTCACATTAAAAATTGTATGTGTTGATTTTTGTACTCCGAACTGTCATTTTTTTGTTAGGGCAAGATGTAATAATTCATGTACTGTTTTTTTTTTTTTTTTGTTCGTACCACATTGTCCAGCAGTGCATGATATGGAAATTTGATGAAGTAAATCCCATACAAGTATTTTTTTTTAAGGTGATAAATAATCTAATCTAGTAAATGAGTGGTTCATATAATTTGATGAGTTAAATATTGGCATCAATAAATACGAAAAGAACCATGTGGGAAGTAGCAGCTGAGCAGCTTAGGTGTCTGTCAGATTTCAGATACTGTTTGTTTTTGGACTTTTATTAGCATTGAGAGTGACCTTTTGGTGTGTATTCCCATAGGTCTCAAAAATCCAAAAGAATAAATAAATATTCAAACAAGAAATTATAGTAGATGATATCGATGTGCCATCACTAGTATATTATTTACTTACATTTTGTCAACTTGTAAGTGAATGATCCTAATTGAACAGATCTATGAAAATATACATAGGCTTGAATACAATAAATAGGAGAAAATACCATTTAAAGTCCTTTACTCCTTAAAATAATGTCCTTATTGTTCCTTAAGTGCACTTTAGTCCACATTAATTAGAGACTAATTAATATATAATAGAAAAAAGATCAAAATTTGCCTTTATGGTTAAAAGTTTGGTTCGATCATAATTGTGCCGTTAGCGACTAAGAGCAATTTCGATCCAGAATTATAACGACGAGTACATAAATGAGTCAAACTTGCAAAATTAGACCTTTTCGTAAAGTAGAGAGACAAATATATACCTTTTGCTAAGCATGTGGAGTAATGGACCAAGGTCATTTTTCAAAATTTTCTTCCTTCCACCAATGTTGTTGCCTCCTCCGTATTATTCCTAAAATACAAAAATGATGGGTTTTCTCCTATAAATATCAAAATTCAGAACATCTTTTTATGTTTTTGGTTTACTAAAATGTCTTCTTCTCTTGCTTCATATCCAATTGGAGTCTACATTTGCTCCCTCACCTCAATTTTTGTTACCATTTTTTGCGCATGTGTCAATGTATGAGGTTGTGTTATTGGAAAGGAGATTTGGAAGCAAGTTATATTGGGATAAGAGCTTGCGTACCAAATATGACATTCTCATTTCAAGATTATAATTATATAGAGTTAATGGTAAAAAACACGCATGTAAATAACTAATAGTTGAGGTGTGTTTTGATAAATAGTTGGTAGTAGTTCAGATAGTAAACTCGCACACCTGATAGTTCCTGTAGGAAACTCACGAAACAGTGGTAGTTCAGGTTTATTTTTGACCAGAGATATGAGTTCAGCTTTTATGCATTAATTATGTATACTAATATTTTTACACTATTAGATTAACTTACAACTGTAATATTTATAGGTAATTTTTGTAATAGATATGATTAGGTAACCATAAAAATAGAGTGTTATAACAAGTTAAATTACAGTGATAATTTAAGATCTCTTACATTATCAGCATGGGCGAAGCTATAGAGATTAGATATGGGATTCACTAACTTTTGCTTAGAATTTTATACTTGTATTAAAAAAAATTCATTAAAGATATATAAACATTTAATTACAAACCCAATAATCAAAACAAACTATGAAGTCAGGGTGCACATACTGTTTTTAGGCAATAAAAGGTCAAATCTTTGTGACAAGAATAACATCTTTCATAAAATAAAAAAATAAAAAGAGTATTGCAGGAGTAAATTAATTCCTTGGAGATCAGTGACTACATTGCTCTTTTTTTTTAAAAAGATTTGGAATTTTTAGAGCCACTAGTTCAATAACAAGCTAAGGACCACTGTGAAGAGTTGATAAAGAGAGAAAAAAGGAAAGATAGAAATCATAACCAAAGGTCAAGAAAGCTAACCCCTAGGTCCAATCATGGTGACCGTGGTAAGTACTCTTCATCTTTAGTTGGGAATTTTCATTCGAGCACCGGGAATAAGTCACATTTATTAGGAAGAGCTTCGCAGTAAAGTAGAATTTTCCAATGTTAATCTAATTTAGGCAGATCACTAAACGGATACTGAATGTCTAAGGAGAAACCAAAAAAGAACCCTATACAGCTATACCATTTTATTCTTCGTTTTTGAGGCTACAATATTCATTATCCTTCTTTTCTTTTGATTGTTGAACATGCATGTCCCATGCATGAAGGGAGGAACAATATGGTCAATATGATTAAAATATTTAATGATTAATAAAGTTGCAAGAAAATGATTTTTGAAACGTCCATGTTGAAGAAAATGATGTTTAAATCCCCAAAGAGGAAAAACCCAAAAAAATAATTATTTGATCTTCTTTACCTCCTAAATTCTTATCCCAAGGCAGTTAGCCGCGCAGTGGCTCAAATTTTCATGGATTAAAGGTCAAGGTCAAATAATGCGTAGTTTCAAAATTCAAAAGTAAAAGCTCCACAATTATATATGTACTATAGATTTATTGGGCTATGATCCATTAAAATATAAGAATCACCCACTAGCTCGGCTGTTTTCGATTATATTATACAGGTGGCGTAGCTTTTGAGTTATTTTTAACATCAAAATCCAAAGGTTGGGTAATAAAAATTCGGAATTCATCCTTAATCAGAATTCACAGATTCAAGTCTTTGAAATGGAGTTGCTTTTGACGGGGAGTATTTTGCTTTTCAAAGTAGAATTTTTTGACCTAAATTCAAATTAGTTAAGTTCTAAAGTGTGTACCGGATATTGAGTTGGAAAAAAAAAAAAAAAAACTTTGAGCTACTTTTACTAAAACTACTTTTAGAAAACTAGAATTAGTTTTGCAAGAATTTTGTACATTGAAATTAGTTTTTGATAAAGTGTTGATTTATTTGAAACTCTAAAGATGTTCAATTTTTCAATCTTTTTTCTTTTTAGATAAGAGTTATATCATGCATTTTGATGGAAAGATTTAAGTGATTAACTATACGATCAAAGAAGATACTAAAAAAGAACGCATTTGGCACTACGCAACGGAAAATAATGTGAGGAGGTTTGTGCATGTTTTAACTCCAACAGTAAATGTGATTTTCTTGATATAACAGAGTCATGCATGTGTAGAACGAATTTTATATGAAAGAAATGGTGCTACCTATATAAACATCATAACAATATACGTAGAATAAATATGCTAGAATACAAGTCAATACAAAATGTAAGAAAACAGCAAATATCTTGAACATGATAATAAAGATGGAAAAAACTTTTTTAAAGACATTTTAAAAGAAGGATTTAAATTTATTACAAAGGTTGTTACTAGTTGACCTAATATTTGGGGTGAAAATGGAAAAAGTCGTGGGTTGTGGTCCTAAACGTATCAATTGTCAAAAGAAAAAGTAGAACAACTATCACTTTCGTAGGAATTTCACTTACGAAAGGGATAGTTTGTTTGTGCCCCTGTATTTAACAATAGTGTTGCTGGTCCCCCCTCAAGAAATACAAAATCCAGATAGAATACTTGTAGGTTTAGAAACAGACCCAAAAAAAATTATTTTACCATTAAAATAAACAGCGGACAGCTAATTAGAGGAGAAGGAAATTATTTGTTGCAACTTTTGATCTGTATATATGACTTATGTTCGGTAGGTAGGTACTTTAAGTACAAAATCTTAATATGATCAAAGGAAAGATCTAACTAAAGACTAAAATATTTAAAAATAATGGTGGTAATAATTGATTCTTGGACAGTTTATTACAGATCACGGTTGAATAATAATGTGTAATGATAAACAAATTAATTTCAATTTTACGTCTACACCTTAGAATCTTTGCAATAAAT
The DNA here is from genome assembly GCF_029784015.1 of Lycium ferocissimum. Taxonomy (NCBI): domain Eukaryota; kingdom Viridiplantae; phylum Streptophyta; class Magnoliopsida; order Solanales; family Solanaceae; genus Lycium; species Lycium ferocissimum. The sequence continues at coordinate 448,466 of NW_026725683.1, forward strand.
TATTCTATCTTGTAGATACTTGGTCTAGAATTGAGAAAACAAACAATATTAGGGATACACTAGATTAGTATTATCACATCATAGACTATATTATGGGCCATGGACAAGTGTTTAGCAACAGGTTTCAATCAGTTATTTGGTAAGTTTGATTCCCATAAATATATATTCTATGGAAACAGATTTATTTTAACAATATGTTGTTTAAACGGGATGTTCTTGTTTCTGATTCTTTTCTTTGATCAATGATACTTGTTATTTGTCATTAATTATTCTCTTTTTCACTTTAGGCTACCATAGTATAAGAGCTAGGGAAACGGATAACATTTTGTATCATCTTTATGTGAGGTATTTTCTGCTATATTTTATAAAGAAAAATGTTGCCTCAAGTGCATTTGTATATTTGTAGAACTAAAATAAGAAATAATCAAATAGTGAAAGTTATATTCACAAATATTAAAGGCATATAATTAAGTTTTAAGATTCTGAATTCTACATTGCCTCTTCTCATTCTAATAAAAGAATGTCATTATTTCAGAAGAAACAGTAACTGTTGCCCCACCTTTAACTGTTGAGAACACGAAACATGACAAATATAGAATTGGACAAAGGGAAAAAGGGTAAAAGCCTGCAATGTTGAATTATGACAATTTAAGTTTGGGGTTTGGTATTTGTACTTTTAAGTTAGCTAATTTTTGTGTTCACTTTGCTGGGCACTCTGTCAAAAAAAGGGAGAGGAATTATAATTTAGAAGGCTAAAAGAAAAAAAGTTTTTTCCTGTGGTCCGTCACTTGACAATTTAATGCTTGTGGCTTTTGTGACCTATGAGAACATTTTAAGTAATTAAAGGTGTTGAAAAAGGGATACACAATACTGAAAGGGACTGACCTATTTAACCCAACTTCATACTTCAGAATTTGTCCTCAAGTACCTAACTACTGAACATAAATAAAGTCATATATAAAACAGATGAAATATAGAAGTTTGTCCTCAACTTTCTCTGAATTTTTTTCTTTTTTAAATGATTATGGTAGTTAGTTTGCGCACACCTCGACTAATTTTACAGAATACCTGTTATCTTCCACCAACACAAGGCTACCTTACACGGACCTCGACTGATTCAACGGTTATCTGCTACCTCCCACCAGTATAGGTAGCGGGTAACTCTATTCAGTAAAATTTGGACAAATAAGAAAAAAGTCACATAGTATTTTTTTACCCTGCCGATATTGAAACCTGGAACCTCATCAACTTTCTCTGAACTCATCATCAATTTCATTTATCTGATTAATTGTTCATAAACCACATTATACTTTACCTATGCTATTTGGTAAAGAAACTTGATGAATAAAACTTTAGCATTTGGCATCAGATGCTTTCCTTTTATTTCCATTCAAACTTGCCACTTCATTCATAAAAAGAATAAGTCTATACATCCGTATACAAGGAGAATACAAGATATAGAAAATCTTAAGACAAAATTACTGTTTACAAAGAAGCATCTATCATTACACTAATTGGAACTTCATTCAAACATGATATATGCTTCCAATCAGGCAACAGAATATGAAAGTTAAATCTCTTCAACTAGCACAACAACTCAATCAAAGAGGTTCGCGGTTTTAAGCTTAACAAGCACAAGTAATAACCCCAAGGCATTGTTGCTCAAAACAACAACATTATAGAACTAAAAGAACACAAAAGGCTAAGAAACCTTAGATGAATGACCATAGACTTATGCTAACAGTGCCTCAGGGTTGCCCAATTTGCTGCTGCAGCATGTTTGTGTGAATTATTAAAATCTAACTAAAGACTAAAATATTTAAAAATAATGGTGATAGTAATTGATCCTTGGATAGTTTATTACAGATCACGATTGAATAATAATGTGTAATGATCGATGAACAGATTAATTTCAAATTTACGTCTACACATTAGAATCTTTGTAATAAATTATTTTATTTTGTAGATTTTTGGTCTAGTATTGAGAAAACACACAGTATTAGGGATACACTTGATTAGTACTTATAATATTGTAGGCCAGGGACAAGTGGTTAGCAACTGGTTTTGATCTGTTTATTTAGTAAGTTTGATTCCTATAAATATATTCTATGAAAATACACATTTTAAACAAAATGCAGTTGAAACCAGATATTCTTGTTTCTGATTCTTTTCTTTGATTAATCATTAAAATTATTGAATTGTTATTACTTATTAATAATTTTTCACTTTAGTCTAGCATAGTATAATTGAATGTATTTTCTCATTCACACACTTCCTGATGTGTTTAGTTTTCTGAATGATTCTTTGTCAATTAGATTAATTCTTTTAGAGCTAGGGAAACGGATAACATTTTCTTTTATCTGTATGTGAAATGTAGATTATTTTTCTTCTCTGTCTCACAAAGAAAAAGTTACCATACATGCATTTATAAAATTTTAGAACTAAGATATCAAATAATGAAAGTTTTATTCACAATATTAAAAACATAATAGTAAGTTTCATTCTCCTGCCATAACACTCTAAAATGTTTAAAATTCTGAATTCTACATTGTCCCTTCCCATTTTAAAAGAATGTCACTATTTAAGAACAGTAACTAATGTTCCCCTTTTAACTTTTGAAAACACCTTTATATGACTAAGAGCCCGTTTGGATAGGCTTGTTTTAAGCATTTTTATAAGCAAACGAACATAAAAATTTAAAAAAAAAAAAAATTGAGGTAAAGCTTTCAACCTTTTTTTTTTGGGTTTATAAATTTGAAATTTTAGATAAACTAAACAAAGCGCTCAATTATTTTTTTAAGCTTATTTTAAACACAAAATGATTTTAAGCTGGCCAGCCAAACACTCAAAAAAGCTAAAAACAACTTATAAGCAACTTATAAGCCAATCCAAACGGGCTCGAATATAGAATTGGACAGAGAAAAAGGGACAAGTTTGATATGGTATGTAAATATGATTTCAACTGTTTTCTGGGGACAATGAAGCACATTTATAAACTGGGCCACTGTGGTTAAAAGCCTGCAATATTGAATTATTAAAATTTAAATTTGGGGTTTGGTACTTGTACTTTTAAGTAGCTAATTTCTGTGTTCACTTTGCTGGGCAATATGTCAAATAAGGAGGGAGGAATTAGAAGGCTCAAAGATGAAAAGGTTTTGCCTCTGGTCCATCACTTGTGAATTTAATGATTTTTGGCTTGTGACCTATAAGAATATCTAAAGTAAATACATGTGGTTGAAAGGGATACATAACATGTGGTTGAAAGGGATACACAATACTGAAAGGGACCGACCTATTTAACCCAAGTCATAATCTTTTATGCTTTGCTTGAAAAGTAGGAAAGAAAAGATAATGAAATTCAGAATTTTCCTCCAGTACCTACCTACTGAACTATACCAAATGAAATAGAGAATTTGTCCTCAACTTTCTCTAAACATTATTTTTATAATCATGGTATTTGAGTTAGACATTGAATGACATTTTAATTCCACAAAGCGTATTATTTCTTCATATTTATCGATCTGATATTGAGTAACTCTGTGCACCAATACTTGACACTTTTTTCATAAAAAAGAATAAATCTACCGATACATCTGTATACGAAGGATATAAAATCTTAAGACAAGAGTATTACTCTTTACAAAGAAGCATCTATCATCATACTAACGGGAACCTCATTCAAACATGATACATGCTTCCAATCAGACAACAGAATATGAAAGTTAAATTTCAACTAGCAGGATATGGACCTTCAGTCTTTGATTGAGTTGAAATAAAGAGGTCCACGGTTTTAAGCTTAACAGACACAGGTAATAACCCCAAGGCATAGTTGCTCAAAATAACAATATTATAGAACTAAGGGTGTGTGTGGTATGACGGAAAATGTTTTACAATAAAATGTTTCCGTGGAAAATAAGTGATTTTCCTACTTATTGTCTTGTGTTGGTTCTATAATAATAACCTGAGATGAATGACCATAGACTTACGGTAACAGTGCCCGAGGGTTTCCCAATTCGCTGCTGCAGTATGTGTGAATAATTATTAGGTAGCAATCTTATCATAGCAAAATTTTCTAAACTGCTGAAAATGAAAGTTATATCACGGTCATTCGGCAGAACATTAGGGATGATGCTAAGCATCCAATGGAAAATGACATTTCTTGTTGGATTCATCAGATAGCGCAGGAAGGCAATGCAAGTTGAGAAGAATGTGTGTTTTGCTAACTCATAGGCAAGAGAATAGACAAGGAAATCAAACTATAACCAGGTTTAAGAAATTCCAACTGCCATTCTTGGTAACTGTACAAGTAATAGAAGACATTTGTACTGCATCCTCGCAAACCTGAACGATAACAAACTATTCACACAGATCTAAGGATCTCCAAGTTTCACACAAATGTATCATATCTAGACAGAGAAAGTGATCATATGATCCCGGATAGCCCGCCTAGCACGGAGCTCAAGAGATTAGACATACATGCATATAGCTTCTATTACATTGGACAAAATTCCAAACCTATGTAGTCATCATGAAAGAGGGATTCATTCTTCAGATTGCCTTTGCCCCAAAACTGGGATGTCTTCATACCGTTTCTGCAGAAGTAGAAGCACCAAGATCAGATTCTGGGTCATAGTTAGATTCGGTACAGAAAATATTGTTCCACTATGCAAAAACCAAAAGAATATTTCAGCCAGAAGACTGTCTAATCACTTATTCTAAAGCCAGCAATGCATGCAACACCCGTCCTCCAAAGTTTGAAAACGTAATATTGAAAAAGCGCCATATGCATTGCTTCACATTCTCTGTGTGCGCGTGCGCATAACTTACAAATTTCTATATTCGGGAAAGCAATGCTGATTCCACATTGAGTTTGCAGCTTCCCTCACAGCACCATTTTCTCCTACACCATATAGACATGTAAATACTCCTTCTGGTCCTTTTTATCTATCACTTTAGCCAAGATTTGGTCCAATATACTTCACTCTAGAAAATAAAGGCATTACTTTTTTTTTTTCTCCAAGTTATAGTCTTACTACTCCATCCAAGAAGGTGTACGATCGATTACTCATTTACGGAAGAGAAAAGCCTAGTTTAGTCAAATACCCTTAGGACTAATGCTCTCAAATGATTTACCTAATAGGTGGGCAAAAACCTTAAACAATAGCCAAGGACTGAAGGGGATTTTATTTAACTACTTACGACAATCGACTAATTCTAAGCATCACTTTCTGTGCACTATCCCTGCCTACTATCACATCCGACCAACTCTTGTGACCAACCGGAGAAATGATTGAGGAAATAATTTCCTTTTAAAAAGTTTATTTCATGCAAACAGAGTCTCCAATGGTTAAAAAAAAATCAGTTTAAATAAATCTTGCTAGGTATCTGAAAGGGTTCTCATCATCTCATGTATAATCTGAGTTCTCCACAAACTCTGCCAACTCTCAAGAGCAGCAAATATACATGTAAACCAGCATTTAAAGGAAAAAAGAGAATGCAAATAGTATGAATTTCAGGAAAGCTCACCCCAATATTATTGTAATCCCAAAGCTTACGAACACCATAATCAACAGCCTGCAACGATAAAAAAGCAAGAATTTGAAGATGGCATAACATTTGACGGACTTTTCGACTTTCCTATGCTTATTTGAATCAGACAGAATTCAAAATGCAGATGAATCTAGAAATATTGCAACAAGATTATATTTTAAATCATCTTTACTAGTTTAGCTATATATAAACAGCTTTCTGATCTTTATTGAAATTCAACCGTACCAGTTTTTAAAGAAACTTCTTTGATCGCACATGACACATCAGCTGGTGTTAGAACCTAAAGGAAAATTACGGAAAAGAGATACTCCATCCGGTTCAAAGTAAGTGTCGACTTACATCCCTACTTACTCAAGGCAATAAATAGGCAAGAGTCGAATTAATTAAAGGTATTTTAGTCCTATTATTTTTTTCTAGGAGTTAGTGTTTTTTACCTGAAGACAGTATAGAATGGAAAACATTTACTTATCTTGAGGGGCATTTTGACCTTAGTGTTTTTTACCTGAAGACAGTATAGAATGGAAAACATTTACTTATCTTGAGGGGCATTTTGACCGGTTAGTAATGCCATTTGGATTAAAAACAGCTCCACTAATTTTTCAAAAAAAAAATGGATAATATATTTGGAGAATATAAAAGATTTGTATTAGTTTACGTAGATGACATACTAGTATTTAGTAAAAGATATTAAAAACATTTAGTACATTTATATGAAAAAGACATGGTGGATACTTATTTTGAACAGGAGGGAATACTTCTGTTTTGAATGAAATATAAACTTTTCCTTCACTCAGAAATACCATTTCTTTCTTCTAATATCATCATTTCCTCTGCTCCCTAAAAGATAGCCTGTTTGGCGAATTTCTAGAAAGTCAAAAGTGCTTATTATATTTCTAAAAAGTGCTTACTTTAGAGCTCGAGTTGTTTGACCAAGCTTTTAGCAAACAAATAAGTGCAGAAGTTGTTGTTGGCCAAGCACAAATGCTGGTCTAATATTGGCAGAAGTATTTTAAGGCTAAAAAATGGCACGATAACCATATTAGAAGTTGAAAGTAAGCCTTAAAGAGTTGGAATTACCTGTTCACCAAGGAAAGCGCCAAGGATGACAAATGTTACATAAACTGAATTGCGACGCATAAGTACTCTGTATAGGCCTTCAAGAGGCTCTTTTCTACTCCTCCTATATGCTCTTTCCATGCTGTTTTTTTTATTCTCTCTTCCAATGTAACTCTCTGTTTTTTATTTTTATTTTGAGTGTAGAAACTTCAGGATGCAGATGACGAACTGGTAGAACTTAGAAGAGACTCGAAGAGTGAAAATAAGGGGTGTAAGCAGGGAATATGCCAAAATCGTTCCGCGTGTTAATGTTACGACTAAGTTCTTAAATTATTTGAAGGAAATAAACATACGTATCCTCCATTTTAATATTCATTCATCTGTCCGAATTTATGTGATACATGCCATCTTTTTTATTTAAAAATAACTTATATTTATGAGATGATTTACAGTTACATAAATATCTAAAATTTATTTTCAATCATAAATTTTAAAAGTCTTTCTTTCTTTCTTAAAATTTGTGACAAGTTAAATGTTGACCCATAATTGACACGGAGGGAGTACTAGCTTTGTTGCGAAAGAACCACTTTAGTAACATCATTATTATTACATAAAGAGTTGATGTTTAAAAAAACTATACTCATCCGGACAAAAAAAAGGGTTCACTTAGCTTTATTTTTCTTAGGTCAAAAAAAGAGTTCACTTATTAAATCAAAGAATAATTTACCTTATCTTTTCAGATTTACCCCTATTAAGTATTGTGTGATCAAATCACAATGCCTATATAATTAGGGATAGCTTAGTCCATTTACATTTTTTTTGGAGTGCGTAGTTTTTTAAGGGGTGTGCAAATGGCGTGGACTCTTTTTTTGATCCGGAGAGAGTAGCATTTTTTTTAAAGTTATTGGAAGGTGAAAAGTGATTATTTTCTTCTAAAAAGTATTCATTTTAAAAAGTGGACATTTGGAGAAATTTTTGGGAGAAAATAAGTGTTTTTAGGGAGTAGTAAAAGTTGTTTTCATAAGCTAAAAAACAGCTTTTACCCAAGCTAATTTTTTGAAAAACACTTTTGAGAAATACATTTAGAATAGATTATAAAAGCTTGACCAAATACTAGTTGTTACTCAATAGTGTTTTTAAATTGATTAGCCGAAGAACAAACGGCTTCTCACCAAAAAATGCTTTTAAAAAAATACTTTTCAAAATAAGTTGATTTTAGAAGCTTGGCTAAACAAGCTCCTAAAGTGCTATTGTAATTTGAAAATTTCATAATTAAGTTATCGAGCGTTTCTATTACCCTTAGCTCCCGTTTGACCATAGATTTTGGGAGCATACTTTGAAGATTTGTTTTCAAATTTTTGTTTCGCCATAAAATTTTGATAGATTTTGAAAAAAAATCTTCAAATCCCAAATTCTAGTTCAAACTTGTATTTTGGGCCAAGATTTATGTTTTGGCCTTTTCAAATTTTTTAAAAACTACCCCAAACTTTTGTATTTTCCAAAAAAGCCCCATCTATTTATGACCCAAGTAATTCTATCTAACATGTTCTTCTATTAAAGCCGTATCTATCATGTTTCCACAATTAAAGCAGTACAGATACACCAAGCTTAAAGATTATGACATACTGGATTAATATTTGAGAATTCATTTGCCACAGCTTAAAGATTATGACATACTGGATTAATATTTGAGAATTCATTTGCCACGGGAAACCATGTCATTTACAGTACCATGGCGTGTCTATAGATATTTGGGAATTCATTTAATTATAGACACGCCTCAGTAGGCAATGTAATTGAAAGAACTTCTAGTGCATGAAAAAGTAGATTCAGAATACTACAACAAGGCATGAACAACGATGAATTTGACATGCTGGTGAAAATAGTATTTGCTTGTGCCGTATTACATCATTTTTTGCGTGAACACCAAAGCAGTGATGCATTATTCATTGAATATGAACATGATGATATGCCTGTTGATGAAACTGACGAATAATAGACTCAGAGTAATAATGTTGCTTCGTCTTCTCAGTCATCTGATCTGGAAATGCATTCTCATCGTGAAGAGATTGTTCGTACAATGTGGGAAGATTAAATTAAAGAATAACTATTCACTACTATTGTTTTTTTTCTTGCACGGATGAATCTTTATATTGTAATTTGAATTGTAGTAGCTAGTAAATGTGTTATTAGCAGTTATTAAAATATCATGTTCTGCATAATTTGGGATTAGCAAGTATGTATGTTTGTATGGTTGGGTATTCTTGATAGTTTTTAGAATTTATAGGTTCAAGTAATGTTTCATGTTTTTCATAACAAAAAAATAAAATATGTTTTGAAAAACTATGCCCAAACATATTTTCAAAATTTGAAAAACTTCACCCAAATCAATTTTTTCAAAATTTTTATGGAAATCCATGGCCAAATGCTAGCTTAAACTATGATAAAGAACTTGTGATGACTTTTTAAATGACGCTTGAGTTGAAAAAAATTATGCCACATAAGATTTTTCTAATGGCTACGTAAGCTGAAAATTAATATTTTTCAGTTTTATTATTTTTATCTTATTTAGTTTCTTTATAGTTTTACGTTGTTCTTCACTTTCTTCTTTAATCTTAATCAAATTAATCTTAACTTGTACACCTGGGTTTCATCTGAAATTACTGAACCCCTTCTTCTTTTATTTTTCGTCATATTTTTATTAAAGGAATTTTTTTCATCACCTTTTTCTTGATTTCATTTAATCTTCTCTAAAAACCAAACATTGTCTTGGATAAAAAATAAAAAAAAATAAAAAGTAAATATTTTACGTAGCTATGGGTAGCTATTATTCGGGCAATTCGCTGGACCCTGATTTTGGGGTGGTCTTTAATTTTCGTCCATTAAATTGGTAGTCTTTAATTTTTGTCTTTCGTTGGAATCTCTTGATTTCTGATTCGAACTCCCGCTCAATCAAAAATTAAAAAAAATTCGCAAGACAGAGTTTGGATTCGCAAGACAGAGTTTTTGCCTACCTTCAGGTAGAGTTTCATGTAGAGTTTGAAACTCTACTTTAAGGTAAAGTTTTGGCTTCAGGCATGCCCAAATTCTGCCTTATAATTTTTTTTTTTTACTGAGCCGGGATTCGAACCCCAAACATCATGATATTAAGTGAAATGGCCAAAAATTAAAAACCACCATTTTGAGGGACAAAAATTAAAGACCTGTGCATTTGAAGGACACTCCGCATAAAAAACAGCTATTTTCCCTACACGAAGCTCCTGATTCGCAGAATTGCCCTTCTTTTGGGGTGGTCTTTAAATTTTGCCCCTCATATTTGAAATCTTTAAATTTTGCTCTTCGGCTACAACCCATGAGTTCCAGGTTCGAACCCCCACTTTGTCAAAATTTTATAAAAAAAAATCGCAAGGCGTAGTTTAAATTTCGCTATGCCCTGCGCATACACTTGTGAAGGAATTACCAAAGTTATGCCGGACCCGGCATATTTATGCCAGGCATAACTTTGGTAATTCCTTCACAAGTTTATGCCGGGTCCGGCATAAAAGTTTACCCATTAAAAGTATGCCCCCACCGGCATAAACTTGTTAAGGAATTACCAAAGTTATGCCGGACCCGGTATACTTATGCCAAGTCTGCCCATAAGGCATGAGTATGCCGGATCCGGCATGAATTTGGTAAATCCTTAACAAGTGTATGCCGAGTCCGGCATACACGGGACTCAAACCTTGCCTTACAATTTTTTTTTTTTTAATTTATGCTTGAGCGGGCGTTCGAACTCAGAACCTCATGATTTCTGCGTGAACGCTCAGAGTTGCAATGCGAAGGGCAAAAATTAAAGACCAGCAATATGAGGGGCATAATTTAAAGACCACAAATATAAGGGGCAAAATTTAAAGACCACGCTAAAAGAAGGGCAATCCGCACAAAAAAATGTCACAACTTTCCCAAACAAAGTCTTTAAGCCTATGTCTTCAAATTCAAGCCCTGGATTATCTAATGATATTAAACATCGGAGCCTTTTAATTAATTTGCAGGGAAAATGATCTAATAATATTACTTAAGACTCTATATTACAAATTATAAGAATAATATACAACTAAAATTACTAAATATACCAGATTTGAACTTAATGTGACTTTCCATGATTTAAGGCCTTTTTTTAGAAAGAGAATCTGAATTTTAAATGTTGACTTAATTATAGGATAGTTACGATTCAGTTTCTTCATCTTTATCAAAAAGATTTTTTTTTCTCTCTCTCTCTCAATCTCTCTCTTTCCCCTCTATAGAAGTTCATAAACATCATTCCTCAAACCTAAATTTCATCATCTATCCTAATAACATACGATTTCAGCTTCATGACGAATAATTCTACTCCAATTTTGATGTTTCTTGGCTGATAGCAACTCTTTTCTAACCTACATTTTTTTTTTGGATTCATCTTTATTGTTTAAAACAACGAGTAAACAAGTTTCAATGGAGACTCCTACTCGTAAAAGCAATAGGATCTTTGCCTCTTTAAGCACGAAAATAGGGCCGGAACCCAGCTTCGATTTGCATACATTTAGTCAAACTCCTGTTAAGAAATGGTAAAACAACCTATTGTTACCCCGACAGTAGTTCAACAAAAATGATGCTAAAAGGAAGGGGAAAGAAATTTCACCCAGAAAGTCCAAAGAAATCATCTACGATTTTGATTTTAAAGTCGAAATCGGCTGTCCTACTGCTAAGAAAAATAAGGTTGACAGTGTTGAAACATCAAAACGGAAGAAAAAAATTGAGGCTCCTATTGTTATTAAAAAAATAAAAAATAAAAAATAAAAAGGGGGGGGGGGGGGGGGGTTAAGAAGGTGAAACATTAATGATTCGCCATTTTTTTTTTATAACAATAGGAGTCTCAATTTTTTTCTTCCATTTTGATGTTTCAACACTGTCAACCTTGTTTTTCTTAGTAGTTGGACAGTTGATTTCGACTTCAGAATCAGAATCGTAGATGATTTCATTGGACTTTCTGGGCGAAATTTATTTCCCCTTCCTTTTAGCATCATTTCGGGTAGCCGATTTTTGTTGGGGTAACAATAGGTTGTTTTCCCCCTTTCTTAACAGGAGTTTGACTGAGTGCATGCAAATCTGGGGTCCGACCCTATTTTTGGGCTTGATGAGGCAAAGAGCCTGTTGCTTTTACGAGTAGGAGTCTCCATTGAAGCTTTTTACTCATTGTTTCAAACAGTAAAGATGAATTTAAAAATAAAATAGTGTAGGTTAGAAAAGAGTTGCTATCAGCCAAGAAACATCAAAATTGGAGTAGAATTGTTCGCCATGAAGCTAAAATCGTATGTTATTAGGATAGAAGATGAAATTTAGGTTTGAGGAATTAGAGGGAAGAGAGAGAAAAATCTTTTAGATAAGGATGAACAAACTGAATCGTAACTATCCTATAATTAAGCAAACATTTAAAATTCAGATTCTCTTCCTAAAAAAAAGGCCCAAAATCATATAAATTCACATTAAGCCCAAATCTGATACATTTAGTAATTTTAGATGTATATCTTGTAAATAAGGAAAAGTATCCTTAAAATTTGTAATATAGAGTCTTAAGTAGTATTATTAGGTCATTTTCCCTATTTTTAACTATGCATGGAAACTAATTGATGAAAGTCCTCAACCAGATTTGGTTTCTTGGTCATCATTGATTTCTGGTTATTCCTGGTAAATATGCTATCTGGGCTTTCTTAAAAATGCATTCTTTAGGTCTTATGTAGGCGTTTCGCCATACAAATCAAAAAGAATTTCACTTTTTTTGGAATTTTTGAAATTGGAGTTGGAGTTAAGTTGTGTTTGGCTATAGTTTTTTTAAATATTATTTGGTTGTTGAAATACTTTTTCTAAAAAACATGAAATATTATTTATACACCCTATTTCTAAAAACTAGCAAAATCACCCAAAGCAATTAATAAACATAACCGGTGCGTACCCAGCAACCCCACCTTGCACTTGTACTCCATACAAAACCCAACAAGAACTAACCAAGTAGCTGTAAAAATAAATACTTTGAAAAACTTTTATGAAAATAGCTGTAAAAATAAACACTTCAAGTGTCCTTTTTATAGGAATAAAACCTTCTAGGCTAAAAATTGAAAACAGAAAAACAAAAGTAACGGTCCAAAACAGAAAATGGAAAAAGTGAAAAACAAGATTTTGGTTGTTTTTCAAATGAAGTTGTATTTCGAATTTTTATGGCCAAACATCGATTTTTGAAAAAAGTGGAAAAAAATTTCCAGAAAAAAATGAATAATTGTAATGAATTCACTTTTCCTAGTGTGCTTAAGGCATGTTCTATTGAGAAGGAACTTTTTCTAGGTAAGCAGCTTCATGGGGTTGTTGTGATCACAGGATTTAAGTATGATGTTTTCATTGTGAATACTTTGGTTGTTATGTACGCGAAATGTGGCGAGCTTCAAGATTCTAGGATGTTGTTTGAGGAAATCCCAGAAAGAAATGCTGTTTCTTGGAATGTTGTTTTCTTGTTACACACAAAATGATTTTTCCAGTGAGGCAATGTGCATGTTTCATGACATGATTTATAGTGGAGTCAGGTCTGAAGAATATAGTTTATCCAACATACTGAATGCTTGTACTGGTTTAGGAGATATTGCTGAAGGAAAGAAAATTCATGGGTATTTGGTGAAGCTCGGCTATGATTCCAATCCTTTCTCTCTCGTCTAATTCACTCGTCAACATGTACGCAAAAGGGGGAGATCCTGGGAGATCTTAAGGATGCCATTACAGTTTTTGAGGGAATTGTGGTACCTGATATTGTTTCATGGAATGCTATTATATTATTGCTGGTTGTGTTCTTCATGAATGGCAATGCCAGGCTATAGATATGTTGAATCAGATGAGAAGGTCGGGAATTTGGCCAAATATGTTCACATTATCGAGTGCTCTCAAGGCTTGTGCTGCACTAGAGCTCCCTGAGTTTGGTAAAGGGGTACACTCTCTTCTGATAAAGAAAGATATCATATTGGATCCATTTGTGAGTGTTGGACCTGTTGATATGTACTGCAAGTGTGATTTAACCAAGGAATCGAGGTTGATCTATGATCTGATGCCCGGGAAGGACTTAATAACGTTGAATGCTATGATCTCTGGTTACTCACAGAATGAGGCAGACGATACATGTCTAGACCTTTTTATTCAGACATTCACCCAAGGAGTTGGATTTGATCAGACAACTTTACTTGTCATTCTCAACTCTGCTGCAGGCTTGCAGGCTGCCAACGTATGCAAACAAGCCCATGCACTCTCTGTCAAGTCGGGATTTCTGTGTGAGTCCTTTGTCATAAACAGTCTTGTTGATTGTTATGGAAAATGTAGCCAGCTGGATGATGCAGCTAGAATTTTTGATGAGTGCCCTACTCTGGATTTTTCCTCCCTCTCTCATAACAGCTTATGCTCCACTTGGTCAAGGTGAAGAAGCCATGAAACTGTATCTGAAGTTAAAGGACATGGGTCTCAAGCCAGACTCATTTGTCTGAAGTTAAGGGACATGGTTCTCAAGCCAGACTCATTTGTTTGCAGTTCTCTCCTAAATGCATGTGCAAATCTATCAGCGTACGAACTGGGGAAACAAATACATGCTCATGTGTTGAAGTTTGGGTTCATGTCAGATGTGTTTGCTGGTAACTCTCTAGTTAACATGTATGCCAAATGTGGAAGTATAGAGGATGCTAGCTGTGCTTTCTGTGAGGTTCCTAAGAAAGGTATCATTTCATGGTCCGCAATGATTGGAGGACTTGCGCAGCATGGACATGCGAAAGAGGCGCTTCATTTATTTGGTGAGATGTTGAAAGATGGTGTATCTCCAAATCACATAACGTTAGTTAGTGTCCTTTATGCATGTAACCATGCTGGCTTAGTTGCAGAAGCCAAGAATTATTTTGAAACAATGAAAGACTCGTTTGAGGTTGAACCAACTCAAGAGCATTATGCATGCATGATTGATGTCCTCGGCCGAACAGGAAAATTAGATGACGCAATTGATCTCGTAAATAAGATGCCTTTTGAAGCTAATGCATCTGTCTGGGGTGCACTTCTTGGTGCTGCAAGAATCCACAAGAATGTAGAGGTAGGGCAACATGCCGCTGAGATGCTTTTTAATCTTGAACCAGAGAAATCTGGCACTCATGTTCTTCTTGCAAAGATTTATGCATCAGTTGGGTTGTGGGGAGATGTCGCAAAAGTAAGAAGACTCATGAAGGATAATAGAGTAAAAAAGGAACCTGGTATGAGTATTGAAGTCAAAGATAGTATTTACACAATTATAGTTGGAGACAGAAGCCATTCGCGAAGTGATGAAATATATGCCAAACTGGAGGAGTTGGATAGCTAATGGCTAAAGATCTCCATGATGTAGAGAGGAGACAAAAGGAGATTCTTCTCTCCTATCACAGTGAGAAACTAGTTGTTGCATTTGGGCTGATTGCTACACCTCCTGGTGCTCCTATTAGAGTACAGAAGAACCTTCGGATTTGTTTGGACTGCCATACAGCATTCAAGTTCATTTGTAAAATAGTCTCTAGGGAGATCATTATTAGAGATATTAACTGGTTCCAACATTTTAAACATGGCACCCTTGTTCATGTGGGGATTACTGGTGATACTTGAAGGCGTACCACTGGCCATGCCTACCTATATGATGATCCATAGGTCTGCAATAAATTTATTTGATTGTTTATTGACAGATAATGGCATAAATCATTGTCTTTCTGCTGATGCTCAAGAGATATTGAAACAATCATTTAGTTAATCTTTACGGCGTTGAAATGGAAGTTAATCAATTGTTGCTTTCAGGATGCAATTTGTGGTAACACCTTTTTGATTACTCTTGAAGAACTGTTGATGACGGTTTACTGAAATAAAGAGGAGCTTCTGGAGCCTCTGAACCACTTTATAACATTCTCCTTCTACGCCTTATAAGAAGAACATTCTCCTTTTACTATTTTGTTGTTGTTTCTGGACATAGAAATTTTAATCCAATCATTATGTCACATCAGCATTCTTATTTTTTGGCTTTTTCATAGCTGCAGACCTATGGATCATGTCAATTACTCGACTGTTGCTGAGATACAAGATCCTTTGATAGCTAAGGTAGTCTATGAGCTGATACTTATTGTTTTTCTTCTTTACTGTATAACATGAACTATATGAAACCAAAGGGCTGGAAATTATTTTCAAGAGAAGGGTTTTGCGGTCAAGAGGAGAGAAAGGAAGCTGGAAAAAAATAGAAATATCTCTTCTCTATCTTGACTTCATTACATGCCTGTCTCAAATTGTCAAATTTTTAATACTCTCTCAAGCTTTCTCTGTCTCCTTTTTAATTGTCGCTTTAGATAAATGATTTTTTCCTTCAAAAATTTGATAGAATAGATGATCTTAAAGGGTAATTTCTTCCTTGATATTTTAGGCTGCAAAGAGGCTTCTCTTCAGTGAAGGGAACTGGAAGACTAGCTTGGAAACTTTCACCAGGATTCAGATATTTTGTGTAAGCTAAGCATATTTCTTGATTAAGTTGAATAACATATTTCCTGTTCTCACGTATTTTACTATTTTGTTGTTGTTTCTGGACATAGAAATTTCAATCCAATCATTATGTCACATCAGCATTCTTATTGATTGGTCTTTTCATAGCTGCAGACCTATGGATCGTGTCAATTACTGGACTGCTGCTGAGATACAAGATCCTTTGCTGAGGTAACTGAAGTGTTTACCTCAGTTTTTCATAAGTTATTTGGTCAGTAGTATAGCCGTAAAGCTTCTCTTTCACCATAAGTCCCCTGTGGAATATTTGACAGGGCACTGGCACAGGAGGTTGCTTTCGATAAGCTTTAGAGGAAATAATCATCCAAAGTAGAATTGTTAGCTGATTTTAAGCTGCAGTTCTGCGATGAATAGCTTAGACCTGAACAGAGAAAATGAAATTCATTTCCACATGTACAGTCTTCTGACTGCTGCTTAAGCATTCTGATGTGATTGTGTGTAATTAAGTGGGTAGGGGAGATGACATAAGTCAAGGTTGCAGATGAAGGAGTTACTTGGTCGGCCTTCTATCAGGCACATGTGGTATGACCAGTACTGTTGATTTCTGTTTTATATATTAGCGTACTTTTGAGGATCTTGTGATATGAAGCTTGGTTGTTACTTGAATTATGTTAAAAATGTAAATTACATTCTACGTACCTTTGTCACTGCTTTATAATTCTGTATTCTGCTCGATATTTGTGTACACATGTTAAGGTCGGAAGAGGATCTCTGGATGAATGAAGTATAGCTAGACACTGACAACCTACAATTATTTGGCTTATGAGTTGTAGTATAATGTTCTCTTAGTCGTATGCAAATCATTTAGCTTGGAATCAAGCCTAGAGCAGAAATGCACTTCTTCCCTGAACACAGTCAATATAATGTTTAACTAGGAAGAGCTGTTACTAGGAAAAATATTGAGTGAAGTTGAAAACTAGGATCTCTAGCAGAACTGCTTCATCTTTAATGTATCTAAATGTTTATCGAGTCAGTATGTTGATTTCTTATATAGATCTCTGGTTGCAACTATTTAGACATTAAGAAGTAAAAGAAGCATGCTTTAAAATGCCAAATGGACGTGGTCTTCCCAATTGTTTTATGCACCCAAATAACATTACGAAGGCAGAATACATTGACAGTCCCTTAAACTTGCATTTAGACACTCAAACTACAACTTGTTTCAATCGAACACCTAAACACATGATAAAGTATTCCTATTAAACAATTCCGCTTCAAATTTTGAAAAAAGTTCTGCACGTATTCTCAAGTCCATTATGTAGAAATGTTAACCACTTAAAATATGTCAACTCCTTTAATTATAAGCAATAGACTCAATAAGTCATAAATCCAGACCTGTTCTTATAACTAATAAGCATTCTATAGTAATTTCTCGTGGAGATAACTCAACTTTTATGAAATTATTGTCAAATGGATTATGAACTGCATTAAATCAACCTCTTGTTCAATTGTTATAAATTAATGACAAGCCAACTGAACCATTTGCTGCTAAAAGAGGACTATTGAGTATATGACGATTCGATATGATTTATTGTTAATCCAAAAACCAGCTAAGTTGAATATAGCGTAAAGTCATACCGATGTCATGACTTGCATGCCGCAGTTGTCGCCATTACTTTACCATCTCTGCCACTCAAGGATATTTTAGTTCGAAATTTTTTCATTAAACTTAAAATGGTTATTTCGGCACAAATGTCTAAACTGGGGACAAGATGTAAATAGAAGCGCAAAAGCATCCCTTTTGTGCAAAAATCATCCTTTAATATCTTGCACTAGAAACAGCGTTCCATGTACAACTCATCTTTTCACAAATATATTGTTTCTATATCTCAACTTTGTAGTTCTCCCTAACAGTGGATAATCATCTTTTAACTAAAACAGAAAATGGCTTAAATCAGGGACTCCGTTTGGGTTGACATGAAGAAAACAGTCCTCCAACTCCAGACCAAATATAGTATATTTCCACATACCATAAGTGGCAAAAATAGAGATCGGACGCATTCCACATACCCTATGGATGAATAACTGATCCTAAAACACGCGTGCACACAGACACACACATCAAATATGTTAAAGAGTATACTCATGTATGACAAGGTTATCGACTGATCGTGCTCCATATCTTGCTGTAAAAAGCTCCAGCTTATACCAATGACTGCCAAAGAAGTGATATATACGGGCATGACTAGTGAAAAACTGAACAAGTATTAATGTATTAAAAATGGGTATCGGATAACACGTTCCCTGAGACCGTCACTATTTGAAGCATACCCGATCCTGTACATAGAAGACATTATCACATTAAGAAATAGAGACGAAACAAAGATACAATTATATAAAGGGTGAAAAACTTATATATATACAAGAAAAGCAAGGACTGACTTAAGCTCTAGGATAGCGAGAGCCCCCTTTCTTCCGAAGGAACTCAGGGATCTCTACTGAACCACCTTCCACGAAGGATGAAGGTCGTCGGTTAATTCCAAGGTTGGCATCTCCTTGTGCTAGTTGGTTTCCCTGTAACACCATTGAACAAATTATACAAGATGTCCACCTATACACAGGGTCGGCGTGAGTAGGATACATATATGACGGGTGCAGGCATATGCAAAGAGAACGTGGAAGAGAGGAATACCTGGAGGGGCCTTCCATCACTTTCTTCTTGCCGCTTAAAACCGGTGGCAATTAGGGTTATACTGACCTGCATCATGAGAATAACGACGTGAGTGAACATAATCCAAGATGAGTATTGGTCAAGGGTTCCGGGAAAGAGAGGAGTAATGAGAATTGAGAACTGACAAGTGACAAAATCCTCATGAATGCTGTAAAATTACTACAACCTATTTGTGTTTGCCATAAAATTAACATAGACAAGCATTTGGTGTGGAAAAATAAAAGCAATGTCACAACTGATGCATCTATTCATTGGAGCACTAATTATGCATCATCAAGAACAAGGCAATTTTATTTATGTTTAACAAATTGATTTTAGCAATAAGAAAGAAAGCCTTCCCTATACTTGGTCAATATTTGACTTCTGACCTGATAAGCTGTTTCTTGGAAGTTCTAACTTTGCATGAGAAATTCTTTCAAGTTGTTCTACTGTCTGACCAATTGCTTTTCTTAATTTCCTTTTCTTGTCCCTTGAAATTTTAAGTAGTATGCCTTCTCATAATTCCAAAGAATAATCTCAAAAGAAAATTCAGAATTAGATTTGCTATGCAAGAGAATTCGACTGCTAATGCTTTCTCTTAGTAAGGGAAATCAACCGTCCCTATCACTCACAGTAAAGTTTTTATGGTCGGAGCCTACTTTTATGCTGTTTCAAGTATTAGAAGCTTCTGAGAGTCAAAACCAGGTCCATTGTAATTTTTAAACATATAGATCTTTGCTAGTTATTTCAGCATAGCATCATCTTAACAAAAGCAATATTATCCTTGTGACAGGATATATTAATGTACCTGTCCACTTAATGATGGGTCTACCACAGCTCCAAAAATGAGGTTGGCACTTGGATCGACAAGGTCATATATAACCTCTGCTGCAGCATTTACCTAGAGAAGTGCCACAGGAACATGCAAGCGTAAGAGAAGACGTCAAAAATTGGATAAGTCATGAATTAACATCATCCCCAATGTGTCTACGAACATAAAATATTGTGATGCATCCGATTAAAGCCTAATTCCAATACACACATAGCTTCCTGCGAATTGTGAATAATGGTAATGCTTTGATTCCATAATTGGATGACTCATCTGACCATCACTATGTATAACATGAAAGGGATGCAATGATGAATTGTGGCTATATGAAATTTCGATTCAAAAGCAGTCATCACAGCTGAAGAGAGGTAGCAAATAGGGCAGACAGGTAGACCAGAAGCATAGGCCATCTGAATTTCTAGAGAAACAGCACTCATGCATCATTATTGTCTTTGTTCTTTTCCATTTCTAGAAAATAATCACTCTGGGAAATTAATGAAAAGGACTCATATAACTAATTATACACAATATGTTCAACATAGAGAATTTTCTTTATTAACGCCAGTAAAAACTTGCTAGTGAACAAAGTATTGTCTGCCTTATGTGAATAAGTTTTAGGGGTTGGCTGGGGGAGCTGGGCGGGTACCTCAAATAATGTTAAATCGCTACCACCAGTTATATTCCACACAATTCCAGTAGCTCTCTCTATGCCGATGTCCAGCAAAGGAGATTGAACAGCATTCAAAGCAGCATCTCTGGCTCTGGTCTTCCCTGCAATATCAACCCAATAATATCACATCTACTGTACACATTCTCAATACAAGTAATTTCTCTGGCAACAGGCCAACTACTTGAGACGTAAGAAAGACCGTGTGTGGCCATATATATATCTGGTATACTGATCTGCATATTGTTCTGTGTAACCTGCTACAACTCATAAGCTTAGCTGCTTTTTAATTTGATATATAATGCTTTTGGATCTTGGCCAAAACAAGGACGGAACATACATAAAAATACGCACTTTCAAAAAGAAGTAAAGGCTAGAAACCAACTCCAGCAGAGATCAAGCTTACAATCATTTCTGTCTGCAAACTAGGTTCATAAAAGACCCATATGAGTCAAGGAAGCCAAATATTTAATAATAGGGAAAACTATCACAGGATGGTCATAATGGCAAGTAGTCAACCACTCTTCTCCTAATTATGTCTCCTACTACCGTCATTTTATGCCCGTGATATTATCCACCTCTTTCACCACTTATATTGAAGACTCTCAAACTAGTATTGCAATGTAACCGTAGCCGCTCAGCGAAGGTTCTTACAGATGGTTTCTCTGCAATCTACTTCTGTTGGGAACTTCCTTTTTTCTTTTGATAACTCACTTCTATAGGAAAAATGAGGATACAATGCAGTGGTGCCGAACACAACTTCTAGAAAATGTAGTAGAAAAAAAAACAAACAAAAAATGGGAATGAGAGATTTGCTAGAAGAAATTTATGTCAATTGAATAAACCTTCGCAACTCGACTTTCTCCTTGTATTAAATATTTTAAAAGACCAAAATATAAAACCAGTAAAGGTTTGGGTCTTTCTATAGTAAATAGATGGATAACTTGCTGTTACATTCAGATACTAGCTGGCAGTCACAAACATCTGTCTGCTATCCCATATGAAATTTATCTTCTGAGTGCGAGATTTAGAGATGATCTAGTTAGAGAATCCTTAATTTGTTTTAAAAAACAAATTATCTATCATAGGAACGAAATGAAAGTAAATAGAGCAGAATGGATGTACACTATTCATTCATATAGCTGACCCAACTAGTTTGGGCCTTTGGGGTTGAGGCATAGTTGATTGATATCACATTATATCTTAGGCAGAATACAGCTCAAATTGGATCCTGAAACATCTTCAGAAATTGAACCTGAGCTCGTCTATTATTTTCCTTAATTTGGTAAACAGAGGTTATCTATAATCAACTTGGCAATGCAATTTGTTATAGCCTAAAAATACATCAATGGTTGCACTGTCAAACAAGAAGAAATGCACTGCTGAAAAGACTGTCTTGACAGCTTCCTTCTTTAATATATTTCATCGATATATCTCAGTCATCCATAACATTGTAAAATTAATATAAACACGTCAATGTACATTGTGGCGTGACAGGATGTGAGTTATGGGAGTGCATGTAAGTTTACGTTAGGTTATATGCATTTAACATCTGTGGAAAAGATACTACTCCATTTATCTTCACAAAAGATTGACTAGGAAAATATTGTAGTCCAGTGTTTGTCATTGCAGCTGGCAAAGACATTGTTGAAATTGGAAGGGGAAGATAAAAGAAATAATTAGATCAACAGAATACTTTCATTTCATATTTCCAACATTGCAGCCGTCTAGGTCACCAAGTATGCCATTTTTCTTTAACATTACTTCCGATTATATGTTTCGTCATCGGCTAAAGCGATTCAGGGAATTTAATAGCTCGCTAACATCTCAGGAAACTTTTTTTTGATAAAGAAGATCTCAGGAAACTTAACTCAAGGAACTGTAAGAAAATATTAGGATAAAAGTAAGCAAAACATGTGATTCGGTGGTCCACAATTGGGATTGCTATTCATTTAGGGAGGCTCCACTAGTCCAAATATTGAAAGGAAACAAGGAGAGTGGATATGCATATATTAAAGGGAAGGAATGAATGAGAGCACAAGTGATCTTATGATAACGTTCTTATCGAGCAACAGGCAAGCATAAGCTTAGGTTAGGTTTGTACCGAAAATACCATTTTTTGTTTATCTTGGTTAAAATGATGCTATCACGGAACTCTGAGATGGGTGATTAGATTTAGAACAACTACAACACAACGACTTTTGTTTGTTTAATCTCTTTTGACTTTAGCAACATTTGGGACATAAACTTCAGAAGGAATTTGCAAGATTGGGAGTTGGGTGAGCTCACTAATTTGTACAGTCTGCTAGAAGGTTGCTCAGTAAACCCTCACATCCCAGACAGTCTCAACTGGAATGGTTCAAGCAAAGGATCCTACACAGTCAAGGAAGGCTACAGCAGACTTAACATGACAAATGCTTTAACTGACCATTGGCCTTGGAAACTGGTCTGGAAGACTAATCTCCCTCCAAAAGTCAAATGTTTCATTTGGACAGCTCTTCTAAATGGTACTCTCACTCAAGACAATCTCAAGAAGAAGGGTATTCAGATAGCTAGTAGATGCTTCATGTGCCACCTTACAGATGAGACAGTGAATCACTTGTTCTTACATTGCCCTGTGGCAACAAACATTTGATCCATGTATAGTGCAGTTTTTGGTATCAGCTGGTCAACACCACTCACCCTAAAAGAAGCAGTTGCTAGTTGGAGTCTATGGAAAGTGGATAGATCCATCGAGAAAATCTGGCAAATGGTACCAGCCTGTATATTTTGGTGTATTTGGATGGAAAGAAACAGCAGGTGTCATGAAGGGATTTCAACTCCTAACTGCTCCCTGAGATCTAAAAGCTTACTGTATCTTTTTAGCTGGAGCAATCTTTCCCCTGTAAATGATGCAATTTCCCATTTAGATTTCATTAGTTCCCTCTCAATGGCTTAACAGCCTTGATTTTTGCTATAGGTTTTAACTCCCAGATCTTTCTTTTTTTTTTTTTTTTTTTTTGTGTTCTGGAGTTATCACCTACTTTTTTCTCTGTAACTTTCTTGCATCTACTTGATGATTTTCAATACAACCACTTACTTCATCAAAAAAAAAAAATAATGATATCAGCGGTATAGGTTCCATATGTGTCTCATAAGGCCATATCATCACATTCGTAGTCACCTTACATCTACGTAAAACTATGAATTAAACAGTAACCAACAAAGTGATGGCCCGACAACTAATAAAATAGCTTCCTGGACTTACCTGTAGCAGTTCCTATTCCCATCAACGAGGAACCAGCATTTGCCATAATAGCACGCACATCAGCAAAATCCACATTTACCAGTCCAGGAATCTGAATTCATGTAGATATACCGTGAATAAATAATACAGACTAACATATTCACCCACTTAACAAGAGCACTGGTTTAAAAGTGGATTCAGTCCATCCATAAGGAAAGAATAGATTCCTCTCACACTTACAAAGCGCGTATCTCAAATTGGATGTATATGTCAATCTTTAAAGCTATATTTCACAGCAATAAGCACTACAGTCTTATCAACTACTTGACGTCACCAAATTAAAAAACAAATTAAGATGCACTCCACTGGTAACAGACATGGATTGTTAGGATATAACAGAATAAACGACCACCAACTCTAGGTGAAACGGCAACGATTGCTAGCGTAGAATTGAATAAACGTTGATATTGCTAGCATAAAATTGAGTGAATGATGACCTCCCCTAGTTGAAAATGTTCAATTGCACAAACATGAAGATTAGAGAGAAGTTAAGCGTGAATTCCCCATGTAACCACAACAAGAAACCTCCTCCACCCCCCCCCCCCCCGCCTCCCCCCCACCCCCCCCCCCCCCCAAAAAAAAAAAAAAAGATATTGGACTGTAGTTAAGGACCAGTTACTAGATGTAAAATATGACTGAGAAAAGCCACTTAACTTCCAAGTTCTTGGCAAACAATGCAGAAGGCAGAATGGAAACAAAAGAGCAGGAGAACTCAGCATTCATACCGTAATTATATCAGAAATACCACGAACCCCTTGCCGAAGAATATCATCAGCCAGGTTAAAAGCTTCAGTTACTGGGGTTGATAAGGAAACAGCAGTCAGTAACTTGTCATTAGGAATGACGATTAGTGTATCAACATTTTCTCTCAAAGCTGCAATTCCTTCTTGGGCTTGAACTGCTCTTCTTCGTCCCTCAAAAGAAAAGGGAGTTGTGACAATACCAACAGTTAAGATACCCATTGACTTGGCAATTCCTGCAATTATAGGAGCCCCACCAGTCCCTGTTCCTCCACCCATTCCAGCCTGCACATAACATTTTCGAGCACATACAGAGGAGGATAATTAAATTAAGTAACGCCTTCTGCAAGACCAAAAATGTAAAGTAAATTTAATTCTGAATACAGCGATATGCAGATCTTCCGTATTTAACTTTTGCAAAGCTTCTGGATAATATACATTGTGATCAATAACATCAATACATTGTATTTAAAGTAACAATACAATAGAAGCAGAACTTACAGTCACAAAAACCATGTCTGCACCGCGAACTGCATCTTCAATAGCCTCCTTGCTTTCTTTGGCGGCGTTCATCCCTATATCTGGATTACCACCTGCACCAAGTCCTCTCGTGAGCTCTTGCCCTATTGGCAATCGATTCTCAGGAAACGCAGGTGACATCCTAATTGCCTGTATATCGGTATTCACAATCCAAAACTCCACACCATTCATAGCGCTCTCAATCATACGATTAACTGCATTTGATCCACCGCCTCCAACACCAACCACCTTAATTTTAGCCTCATTGAAATTCTTCAAGCTTGATTTGTCCATTAAGCTCTCAGTAACACTTCCACTGGAGCTTTCTTGTCTAGGGGTAGTGAAAGTATTGTTTCCTTCACCTTGAAGCATTGAAATTAATGAGTCTTTACTTTGGTAATTATTGAACCTATGTGAATTAGCTGCTGAACACTTGAACTGTGGATAACTTGAAATAATACCCTTTTGGTTAGCACCCAAAAATCCACATTTGTCATCTTGCATTTTCATAGGGCAAATTCTTCTTCCAAGAACAGTTAATACCCCATTACGCAACCGAGTATCGAGAGGCATAAAGACAGCTGATGTACAACTAGCCATACCCAAAAAGTTCCAAGAATCAAAAATCAACTTAACTTGATAATTCCCCAAAAATATGACAACCCAAAGTCCAAAATTTTCTTTCCGCACCTGCCAATTGAAAAAACAAGAGAACAAAAAACAGATATATAATCAGGGAAACTTGTGAAAGGGTTCCAATATCCATAAAAAGAAAAAAAAAATGACAAACACATTAAAAAGGGCAGCAAGAGGATAAAATAAACCAGAAAGGCAACAGAGAAAGCTGAAAACTGCATACATTACTAGCATTTTTTCTGAAACAAAGCAAACATTTCTAGATAGAACTGAAAACCTTCAAATTGCAAAAATTGTAGCAAGATTCTAAAAACAATGGTATAAATATGACAACCCCAAAGTCCAAATTTTTCTTTAAGCACCTGCCAAATTGAAAATAACAAGAAACATATATAATTAGGGGAAACTTGTGAAAGGGGTCCAATAATTCCCAAAAAAAAAAAAAAAAAAAAAACCCACATTAAAATGGCAGCAAAAGGATAACATAAACCAGAAAGGCAAGAAAGAGAGCTGAAAACTGCATACATTACTAGCATTTTTTCCTGAAACAAAGGAAACATTTCTAGATAGAACTTAAAAACTTAAAATTGCAGAAATTGTAGCAAGATTCTAAAAACAATGGTATAAATATGACAACCTCAAAGTCCAATTTTTTCTTTAAGCACCTGCCAAACTGAAAAAAAACAAGAAAACAAGAAACAGATATAATCAGGGGAAACTTGTGAAAGGGCTCCAAATATCCATAAAAAGAACAAAACCCAAAGTGAAAAACACATAACATAAACAAGAAAGGTAACAGAGAAAGCTGAAAACTGCATACATTACTAGCATTTTTACTGAAACAAAGCAAACATTTCTAGATAGAATTGAAAACCTTCAAATTGCAAAGAGAATTAGCAAGATTCTAAAACAATGGTAAAGCCATTAACTTGAGGAAGAAAGAGAAAGAAAATGGTACCTAGTAGAGTTGTAAGATTCTTGGAAACAAATATAGAAATATAAGCAGCATTTACAGTGAGAGAGTTGAATTTTTTAGTAGGCTAGAGCTAGGGTGTTGCAAAACAAAAGAAGGGATTTTTGGGTGTTTGTTACTATAGTAGTGCTGCTAGATTTTGGCAAGTTCTGTTTCTTTTTTGTTAGTTTTTGGTGCCATTTTTTGAGGGAGTGTTGAACCCCATTTCCCAATTTGATAAATATCTACACATTCTTCCAAAACTTTTTGTTAAATCATTTCACTAGAATTGCTTGAGAATCACCCTTAACTTTACTTACTTCTTTTTCTCTTTTTATTTATTGTAGTCAAAATCCATTTCTGCTTTTGTGTTTTGGTAAATAAATTTAGTATTAGCTTCTTTCTCTTTTTTTTTTTTTTTTTTTTAATTGATAATCATAAGATGGTAGAAACTTATTTGCGCATCAAATTTTTACACTAAGCTAATAAATATGGTCCTAAGATAAGATATTTGTGCTGCGTATATATTTTTAGAACTTAATTATATTTAGTGATATGAATTTACTTCGCCTTATTAATTCTTAAAGTTAATTATTTAGTTTGATTATTGTGCAAATGAAAATTATATATTTCTTATAAACTTTCATAAAAGTGTGTGTGTATATATATAATTTGTTCATTCTTACTTTCTATTTTATATTGATCATCTCAGTTTAATAGATTTTCATTACTTGGTTATATCCTCATATTTTGAAACATACTTTACCTCCTTAAATATTTTCAGATTTAAATTTCATAGTACTAGTTTGACCAGTTCAATATCATTGAATATAGAAAATCATAAGTTAAAATAGCTCGACCTAGTAGTCGCTTATCATTTTAATAGGACAAATAATTAGGCTTGGTTCGGCTTATCGATTTTCGGCTTTTAAGTGTATTAATCCGCTAGCCAACCGATAAGATATCGGTTGGTTCATATCGGTTGGCTCGCTATCGGGTTAACAATTATCGGGCGGTGTATCGGCTAACTCTAAGAGACAATGAAAATTAAAATCACAAACATGTGATCCAATTTCTACCGAAATCTTTGTAATTATCAACGTTTTATGGGCAGCAGCCATTGAGACAATACTCCATATCGTCTCTTATAGCCTTTCGGACAGTAGCCGCTGCACTCCGTAGAATAGTCATTGCCACTGTAAAGGCAAATTGCCATGAATATTACTATTAACAAAGTGACCATTAACACATGACTAGCGTTTTTCTTTGCCATGAATCTCTCTTTCTATTTCCCTTGACAAAGGTGAATAGGATACTCAATAAGCTTTATATTAGGATACTCAATAGGCTTTAGATTTAAGATTTAAGATTTACGATGGATACTTTATATACATAGGGGATAAAAATGTAAATATGATAAGTCTTAACGGGTTAAGGTTAACCCGATAAGGAAATTGAGTAATCCGCCCCCGCACCGATAAGTCGTTGACTATAAAAATTTAATCTGTTCACCAACCGTTAATCCGATAACCCATTACCAATAAGCCAATTTTGCGGTTGGGTTATCGGTTACGGTTCGGTTTTGAACAACCCTACTCTGACCTAAAGGAACAGAAAACATTTTGATTGATTGACAATTAGAAACGCATATTGTGTCAACAATTTGTATTAAGGAAAAATAAATCACATGTTAAATTTGCTTGGTATAAACACTTTATGCGTATAAGTATTTTACCTTAAACCCCATATTATTATATGAGGTTTCTAATATAAATGGTTTTATGTTTAGTTTTGAAATATAGAGTAACTCTTCAACTTCATATTGGAATTTTACTATATAAATTATCTAAATGTTTGATCGTGTTGTATTTGAATGATACGCAATAAGACCTCATCATACATAATGAAGGTTTGAATCTTAATTAATTTATTTTTATAGTCGTGGGTGTCCAGGCCAGCTTACGCATACCTCGACTAATTTCACATGATGCGTGTCTAATAATATCTCAATTGGTAAGTATGGTTGTTTTGTATGTCTGAAATGGTTGTTTTGTATGTCTGAATCTTAATCAATCATGTCACGACGCAGACTAGAGG
This sequence comes from Lycium ferocissimum, assembly GCF_029784015.1. Taxonomy (NCBI): domain Eukaryota; kingdom Viridiplantae; phylum Streptophyta; class Magnoliopsida; order Solanales; family Solanaceae; genus Lycium; species Lycium ferocissimum. The sequence goes on from NW_026725683.1 coordinate 477,045, forward strand.
GCCATGACGGGCACCTGGCCTTACTTGTCGAGTACCACCAAACATACATCCGTAATGTAATCACAAGCATAGGTGGGCCATTAGGACCGCCATGAGATAACCTGCTGACTCACAAAAGTAATAGATTGAAATAACACAAGTCCGTACGGACATAACTGCATAACAAACTGGACATACTGGACGGGCCGACAAGGCTGTTATATACACTATGTAATAGTACATAAGCTGACAAGGCCATACAACATGTGACTGTACATAACTGTCTACAAGCCTCTACTGAAGTACGATATAACGTGGTCGGGACAGGGCCCCGCCATACCCATGCATATGCATATATATAACCATACAGAGTTACAAGGCAACTCCGGAACAAGTGGAGTGCAACAATATTGTCTGCTGAGCTGATATCCTACTGAGTGGGTCGTCAACCTGTATCTCAAGACCTGCGGGCATGAAACGCAGCGTCCGCAAACAAAAGGACGTCAGTGCGAATAATGTACCGAGCATGTAAGTCATGAGGAGCAACATAATAAAGACATGAAGGTAATATGAGATAAAAGAGAGTTAACCTGTACATCTGAATGCCTCTGAGGGTGTATGACATGCATGCTTTCTTTCAAAACATATACATATATATAAGCCACACTGTGGGGCTGCATCATCATCATTAAGCCACTCTTTGGGGCTATCATCATCATACTGTACCCAACTGCAGTGGTGTGCACAATAAGAGTAATACCCGGCCGATTATAGCGCGGCTCGGTGTCATAAAATAGATACATACATACATACATATACATACATATACATACATACATACATATACATACATACATACATACACATACATACATATATATATATATCGGAGTGACGTAAGGTCGTTGCGCCTCCAATTAACGTTATGGAACTAGCATCATCAACGTAACTTACTTTCAAGGATCAATGAATCATAAGATGACATAAGAACCATCATACGGGAACAAGAACATAGTCTTCTAACACTTCCTAAGAATAGAGCTATTATGGATATCGTTCGTTACGTTTGGTTCATTTTGATCATGCCAAGAGAAAGGAATAGCCATAACATACCTTAATCCCACTGAGTGCTTAATATTTTTAAGCAATCCTCCAAACGACTCAATCTACAATAGCATAAAGAGGTTCATGATCAATGCTAAGTAGAGGTTAAGCTCTAACTTAAGTAGCTCGTCTACGTAAATTCGGACAGCATCTCTCCTGTAACAAGGACTTCATTCAATACCACATAACAGCAACGACAACCAGAGCAATCCAGCAAGCAAGGACATTAATAACAAGACACCATGTAACAACAAGAAATTATATATATCTCACGGCAAGCGACAAGCTCGGATTGAATCCCTTTTGAACCCTCTAACCCCCAAAGGTATTCATTCATTAACTTAACAACATGTCCAACATGATATTTAGAACAATTGGAGGACTTCCAACCTCCTATTCATCTCCTAATTCACACTCAAACAGCCCAACAATCCAACAACAACCACAACTTTCCATTGTTATGTTGTCCTTTCTCTTCTTATTCACAATACTAATAGCAAGTTCGGCATGTAGAAAATATATTCATAATAAAAAACATCATAAAGAAGTCATTTTCAAAGGTTTACAACCATTTAAAGTTCATGGAAACAACCATTCTAAAACAGTCCATGAAGAACAATAACATCTCAAACTATTTCAAAGTCCCCTCTTGTAGTATCTTGCTCAAATAATGCAACCAACATACAAACAACTTCAGGAACAGGCAGTAGAGTATTATACATACCTAACCAGTAGCAATTACTTTAAATTTCAGCCAAACACAGCTCACAACAATCCAACAACATCAATAATATTCACTTTTAACAATTATACTATACTTCTCTTCATCCAAACCACCCAAATCAATACCAGTAAAAGCTTAAGCACAACAAGGGGAGTATTATACATAAAGCTTAAGCACAACAAGCGGAGTATTATACATACCTTATACAACAACCAAAACCTTCAATCCAAACTCCTCTTAGCTTATACCAACCCTCAAAGTCACCACAACACCATAGAAGTGTTGTTCTTTGTTAAAATTAGCTTTTGATGGTGAAATATGGTATAATCTCTTTGGAATCACCTTGAGACCTTAGAAATATGTTAGGAGGGTTTGTGGGAGGTGTGAGAAGTGGTATGAGTTGAAAATGAGTCAAAAGGAAGCCTTGAACCGATTTAAAACACAACTAAGTTAGCCACCGCCATAGTGGGTCCCAAAATGGGGTGCTTATGCAGTCTCGCGAAAATGCAAATATCTCTATTCCGACGTCGCATCGATGAACAGTATAATGCGTTGGAAACTAGACGGTATAATGCGTTGGAAACTAGACTCGTAGTCCTTTAATTTGGTGGGTGGAACACCCCGTAACTTCAAGTATATTGGGAGAAAAGCTTAGTGACATTAGACCCAAATTTTAGCAAAATTTATGAACGTAACTTGTGATAACTTTTGCCGACTTTTGTTTTACAACTTACTTGACTTCAAAACTTAACATATGAATATTATATGATTCAAATACCTTAAAACACGACCTCCTTAACATATTAATCACTCCTAGTTTTACCCCGAAAGTACGGGTTATAATATCTTTGATTGTTTAACCCCCAAACTTTGTGGTACATGCTTAACACTTGTTTAATACCTCCCTTAGCCTTGTCAGGGTTTCATGGCTTCCCCGGACTCAGATTAGTATACTTATGATACGAACGATGTGAAAAATTTTGAGATGTAACAAATCAAATCTCAATTATCAAATTAATTTTTCTTTTTCTCAATCATTTAATGTGTTTAAATAGATCCGAATAATGAACACCTATAATAAAGTCTAAATTTTAATATTAATAAAATAAAAAAGAAAGGAGTAAGCTTTTTAGAAAATACATACAATAAGGACTATTTATATAGTAGGGACCAAATTGATCCAAATCACATACATTAAGGACCATTTTGATCATTTTCACCTTTTTGTGGCACAAAACTTTGCTACTTGAAACGTTGGAGGGACTGACGTGGTTCTCACGTGTATTCCTTCTTTGCACACAGCACACCACTCACTGTGTGTCTGTGCTGCCAATTGATTGCCTCATCGATCCATTCTTGATTTTGGGGCGTGATCTTAACCTTCATTCTTGTTGTAAGTTTTCCAAATTCTTGAATTTTTTAAAATCTCCTTTCATCACATATGTCATGTTAGTATTGTTTTCTCTATGAATGTGTTAAGAGAATCTTGAAAAAAAATTAAAATTTTCTTTGATCTTTTGGTTGCAGGATGGGAAATTTGATGAAGTATTAATGGGATTGTTACCTTTCCCCAAAAAGGTTAAATCTTTTTGAGTTTTGAACTAAGTTATGGTGAAATCAAGAAAATCTGTCATTGTTGAATTTTAATTTTTTGGGTCACTAATTGGGTCGCTTGATAGTTTTTTGGTTTATACCTTGAAGATTGGTCTGTGATTTACTGTTTGAACAGTGTGGTTTGAGTTGTTTTCATCTGCTTTTGGATCTCAATTAGTTATTGAGATAATCGTGCCTGGATAATGTAGCTGTGAAGTTTGGAGGTTTTAGTCATTTAGTGGTTCAGTTGGATTTGTTAGGTTATAGGATTTTTTTTTTCTTCTGGGGGACTTTTGATTTGTTATTATTCTGTATGAAGGCTATGGAGCACCTTCCTGTTGAGGTGATTGGCAACATATTGTCCCGTCTAGGAGCTGCACGAGATGTTGTGATTGCATCTTCTACTTGCCGTAAATGGCGAGAAGCTTGGAGAAATCATCTTCACACGCTCACGTTTAATTCGAATGACTGGCCTCTTTATCATGAGCTCACAAGGAGCAGACTAGAGATAATTGTAACCCAAACAATTTTCCAGACTAATGGACTTCATTGTCTTTCGATTATGATGGATGATGTGGACGAGTTCTCTGCTGCTCCGGTGATCGCTTGGCTAATGTATACGAGAGAAACCTTGCGTGAGTTACACTATAATGTTAGGACTACCCCTAACATTAATATACTCGAGATATGTGGTCGACAGAGACTCGAAGTGTTGGCTCTGGCACATAATACGATTACCGGTGTAGAACCTAGTTACCAAAAATTTCCTTGTTTGAGGTCTCTTTCACTTAGCTATGTCAGTGTATCAGCTTTGGACCTCAGTATATTTCTCACAGCTTGCCCGAAAGTTGAGGTCTTGAGCCTTATAAGTCTGGATATTGTTATATCTGATCCACATGCCTCGATGGAGCTGAATACTAACTCTTTGAAAGATATCTATGTTGAAGCCATTAGTTTGGATAAAATCATTTTGGAGGCTGATAGTCTTGAGAAGTTGCAGTTAAAAGATTGTACGCTCGAGCTCTTTGAGCTTGTCAGTAAAGGGAAGTTAAGACTCCTTAAGATCGATGATGTTAGTGTTATCCATCTTGATATTGGTGACAGTGCTGAGAATCTTGAGATTGTGGATGTCAGCAATTTCACGATCATGTGGTCCAAGTTCCATCATATGATAGCAAAATCATCAAAACTGAGAAGACTAAGGCTATGGGCGGTTGTGTTTGATGATGAGGTTGTTGATATCGAGACGATTTCCTCTTGCTTTCCTCAATTAAGTCATCTCTCCTTGAGCTATGAACTAAGAGAGGCAGCGATTCAGTATGGATTGCAGGTATGGGTGTCAAATGGAGGGGTTGGGCTGAATTTGGGCGGGTCAAAATGGGCTAAAGCTAAAAAGTGGGTCATAACCCAAACCGCCCAATTCTTATTAAGTTTTAATTTCTTTGTTTGTTCTTTTTTAGTACCTAATAAAACTTTCTTTTTCTTTATTATGACTATATATAACATATTTTAAAAAATATCTTTTTGAAAATATTTTGACAAGATTTCTCATTAGTCAATTTGGGGTACATATCAGCCCAATTTTTTGAAATGGGTTGGGCTAATAAATGGGCGGATCAATGACTAGCCCAACTTGAACGGGTTGGGCGGGACATGTTTTCATGGGCTAATTTTACCACCTCTAATTGCAGGGTTCTTTTCAATTGGAAAATGTGGTTGTATTGGAGCTTGGTTGGACAGTGATTAGTGACCTTTTCTCACAATGGGTAGCAGGGCTATTGCAAAGATGCCCTAATCTGAGAAAGTTGATAATTCATGGAGTTGTTTCAGAAACCAAAACACATGAAGAATGTGAGACATTAGCCAAATTCACATCCTTTATTGTAAGGCTAATGAGGAAGTATTCGAAGATAGATGTTCAGTTTGAATATGACTAGATTCGAGCAACTGCACCTTGCCTTGGAATTCACATTTTTGTCAAATGTCAATAGCTCAAGGAGGTACACGATCATTTGTGGTGATTGTTTCTGTTATTACCTGGATACCATGATGTTCCCTTTTTAGTTAAAGTTGCGCTTCAGCATTGTAACTTACCTTACCCCTACTCTTTCTGTTCAAGTTCACATAGTGTTCACAGTTGTGGTTATTCTTATTGTTACTAGGTTAGTGTTTTGACGCACTCCATTCCTAGTGAAAGAAAAACTTCTTCTTTTTCTCCTGCTTTTCTGTTTTATATCTGGTTGTAATGAAGTTTAGTCTTTTGGTCCATGTTTTAGCTTTTCTATTATAGACTGCATTAATTCAACTACATACTCGCTGAAGAAACGAGGAAAAGAACACTGACATCTAATTGATCTTTGGCAAAAGCGCCATCCTTCTTATAATCAGATCTTTTTTCTATTGCATCTTTTAGGATGCTTTAGGTTAATTTAAGGTGAAATGTGGAGCCATATGTGCCATAAGTTAATCATTTCATCGGACCTTTTCACTCCACTTGCTATAGTACAACTTATGAACGTGTTGTATATTCTCAGTAGGGTGGTTGTATTTGATGAGTGACAATGCAGAGTTTATAAAATATGATAAGGAGGGAAATATCCTTAGTGAAGATGAGAAGTGATATTCCAATTATTTTTGCTTTTTGACCTTCTTTTTGTTTGATAGAGTTGTGTTCACCTTCTCCTTTGTGTGGTACTCTTTTGTTTCTGACCCTGTTTAGTGAAGAATAGAATTGGTGAATTGTATTTCAATTAAGTTTGCTCTTTGACCTGATCATGCTGAACAGGAAGTCAACTTTCTCGAATTACATCCACTCCATTGCAGGAGGAACATTGTGCTTCATTTTTAACAGGAGAATGAACTAAGGCAATGAATGTGCTTGTAGTCTAACTTGTGAGGTTGTGCTATGTTAAAGAGAGACTTTACTTTGATTTTATAAGCTATTTGTTGACAAGTGTAAGATAAGTAGTATAGAGGTAAATAGGGGTAAATTTGGGGGGGGGGGGGGGGGGGGGGTTAGAAATTATTTATGTTGTCGTCTTTTGTAAGTAAAAGAAGAGTAAATGTAGCTTTTGAACCTCCTAAAGTTGGAGAAAGTATAGGAGGCAAATGTACTTTTCTCCATTGATTCAGTTTGAAAATTTGGGCAAGAGATTGGAATGGTTTGCATTTTCTAATTTCTTCCAGGTATTCTCGGTATCAGCATTGACTTCTTAAGTTCCTCATTGCAGCCATAGTCATTGGCCAAAAGTTAAACTCATAGCCGTAACATTTGTGTGGCTACAAAAGTTTCTCTTTATGCAGTATTCGACAATCATCACCTTATATGATGATTTTTGGGATGTTCTCGACGTTGATTTTGTTAATTTGGTATTATCACAGTTAGAACTATGCTTTGGTGCTATTTAGTGATGAGCCCCATGTTATGTTATTTACGCTTTAAATCCATCACATTCACTTGGTGTGGAAACTGGAAAGGAACTGGTTGAGGACATGAGTTGTAGTTTCTTTGTACAGTTTTGGATAACCTCACTCTTGAGCTATCTTTAAGGATTAGAACATAATTTAAGTTCATTATCCTAGAAAAGACTACAATGGCTTCAAAGCTTCAATTTTATATTACTACTACTTTGAAATTTCAATTTGACAGATGCTTTTGTCTGGTAGAAAAATTAATGGTAAATCACTTGCTTCATTTACTAACTTTTTATTATTTGAGAGTTTATCTTTATATTGTTTAATTATCTCTATATCTTCTGTTTCTACTCCCTAGGACAACATATATATTGTCCTAGGGTGATAGGGCAGTAACAGGTTACTAGCAATCCCTTTGCCAATTAGTAAGCTTATAATGGCTTTCTTCAATGGCAAGAATTAACAGAAGCTCGCTACTAGAAAAGAAGACAATTTTTCCTGGGGAAATCCATCGAATTTTACTCATTGCTAACATTTTTATGAAAGTGAAAAAGGTGAAATTGATTATATAGTGTGTATATGATATCATATTATATTAAAAGTGAAAAGTTCCTATCTTCAAAGTTAGATAACTATTTTGTCCCTACACTAAATTAATATCTAATTAAATATTTAATTAATTAAATAGGAGCATTATTTTGCCCCTTAAGTTAAAAAAAACTCAATTGGAAGTGGACCAGTATTACTTGCTACTACTTAATTGCTCACACCGTCATACTAAATGTTAAATTATTTACAATTATAAACGTACACCTTCTCACTTCCCCCCTAAGTACTTTCAATTAGCTTTGTAACCACGCCTTATTCATTAGTTAAGAATGTTATCAACACCTATATAAATGGACTTTTACCTCAACAATACCATTAGATTCTTCCTTTCAATTTCATTTCATTTCATCTTACCATGTTGGTGCAAAATCAATCGCAGGTAACCTTCAAACTTTATTGGAATATTAATTTTGTATGATAATTAAATTTATTTTTCTTTCTTAATGTTTAGTTGGTCTATCTTAACATTCAACATTTCAATCCATCTGACTTGATTTTATTTGATTGATAAATTATTACAGTAATCAATATATCTAGCAAATCATATAAGAAAACTTTCTAAAGAGGAAAACAATAATATTTTTGTTAAAGAAGCCTTATAAAATGAACACCAAATTATTCTTATTATCAGGCTTTTACCTTTTTGCTAGGAATTGTGGTATAATTAGTGGCAAGTGCACTTGAAGGGGAGTATGAGTTGAGATATAGAGATCACAGCAGAAGATTTATAGGGGCATCAAAACAATGCCGAAAAAAGAGATTCGTGTCAAAAATTTGTGCTAAGATGTTGATTAGAAGTTGAATAGCAGCGGCATTAAATTTAGACTAAGCAAGTTGATAAACTTTATTGGGCTTCCAATGTGATTCTTGAAGACTAAGTGCCTCATTTCCCATTGTTTTTATTTTATTTTTAGTTCTTTTATATTCTTGTGAATTTTATAGCATTATGTAAATTAATATCTCCTTTGTAAAATGACATGCAAGATATGAATGCATTTTTTGCAGATCATAATAGCATATGATTAGTTTTAATTTCTCTTTGATCAAATGTTAATTTAAAAGATTGCTACAAAAAAATAAGCAACTCTATGTCTCTATCCAATGAATCTATTCTGTGCTACTGATGTCGCCATTTAAGAAAAATATATAACTAATATAGCGAAATATTTCCTCCTTTGAATTAGCTACATAAGATTAAGGGGAATTTACACAAATATACAATTCAACGAGCTAAATTTCATTCGCATAGCCAATTAAAAGAATTACATCTTTGTAGCCAAACAAATCTTATCTTTTCTTGCAAATCTAGAGATTTCATCCATTTTCACCCAACAACTTTTTCTTTCCCCTCTCTACAGTACACTTGCCACATAATTTGCTTTTTTTTTTCTTCTTTTTGTTTTCCTCTTCATTTTTTCGTTCCTAAATCAGATTACATTTTTTTTGTTTCATTATTTTTCTATTTTCATGCTTATTTTTTGTCTGAAATTCGAAAAAAAAAAAGAGCACACTACTATTATTGTTTGAACTTGAGCAACTCGGGTACATTCTTATACAGTTATACATAATTATAAACTAAGATACATTGTGTATACATTCTTATACACTGATATAATTACGATTATACAATATTATACAAAATATACACACATGTATATAATGTATCTGAAGTGTGTATAAACATTGATTATATGCATTTGTACTAGAGAAACCTTTCAACCATCAATTATCTCTCTCTCCAATATTTTAACACCAAAATTACCATATACACCCTCAAAAAAAAAAAAAAAAAAAAGGAAGGTGAAGAAGAATAAATTTATAGCCTATACACTAAGATACATTATGTATACTGTAACACCCCGAAATTTTTAAAATAACACTTGAATTTTCAATTGACCATATCTTGATAGTAAGGGTATATTTTACTTCGCACTTCCTAAACGTGAATTTGACGATATTTGGAACTTCTTGAAGTGTTATGGTTTAGTTATGTAAACTACTAAATTAAGAAATGGAATACATATATCAAGTTTGGGCAGCAAACCTTTCCTATTAATTAATCCAAACATAAAGGGAAAAGGGTCAAAAATGCCCCTCTATTCTTGCATTTTAAAAATATCTTTTTTTCAATTAATTTGGGTCAAAAATACCCCTCCCGTTATTAGAGTTTTCAAATATACCCCTCTTAAATGAAATCCCCAAATCCCCCAAAATAATCCGATTTCATTTTTAAACTCGACTCACCTACGTAAAAAATCCATATGCGATCAACTTGTTCCCGAGTCCTACATCAGAGCCACTATCCGAGATAACATACGGGTTTTTTACTTAGTTGGGAAGTTTAATGGAACGGGTTTAATGTCGCATTATTTTGAGGATTTCTTTTATATTTGAAAACTTTAATGACGGGAGGGATATTTTTGACCCAAATTTGTAATAAAGGTTATTTTTAGCCCTTTACCCAAAGTAGAGGGGTGTTTGACCCTTTTCCCAAACATAAAGGTTTGGGCAGCCACCATTTCTTTCATCCTTATCCAAGGCATATATATAATACCTTTTGGGCTCATATCCTCTCCACCTCCTCAAATTTCATTTTCTCCAGAAGACTAAAACCCCAAAACTCCTCTCCTCTTATCAAATTCTCCTACTAAATCACCAATAAGACTTGTTTTGGTTGAGCCACAAGCTACTCCACCCTTTTGAGGTAAGTTAACCAAACCCGTTTTTGAACTGGACAACTGTTATTACTTTTAGCATATCTTCTTGTATAAAATTTCATTTTAAGTGAGCCAAAATGATCTGAAAATCTATTTCATAGATATACAACTTTTGTTCATGCTCCAAAATCTAGTTTTGATTGTATTTACTCGAAAAGGGTGATGAAGTACGGAAATCTTTGTGATTTTTTTACAAACCCTCCATGTGCTACTATTAGTATTTTGAGCATATCTTTTTGTACGAAACTGATATTGGGGTAATTTAAATTTCTCTGGAACCCCAAGACATATATCTACAACTTTTATAGGGACCACAAAGTCTATTTTTACCGTTTACCCCTTCAAAACTGAACCACAATACAAGATGAATTTGTTTTGATAGTTTAGGTGATTTTCAACTCGATATCATGTTTAGTTTCAACATGCTAAAACCACTGAACTTAAATAGATATTTGATTGTGTATTTAAGGTATATATACTCTTGTACAAGCTAAGCGGAATTGGTTGAAAAAGTGGGCAAATTTGGTTGGTCTATGGCATAGACGATTTGAACTCCTCGAGTTGTGGTAGAACTTGTTGTGTGGTAAAACGCCAAGATTTGTGTATTAATCTGAACTTGGAATATCTTTACTTTCTGGAATTTTTGAAGTATCTTGATGTGTTGTTTCCTTTCTCTTCACTTTATATCATTGTATGGTTATTATCTCAAATATTGCAAGATATTCGCTAAATCGCCCACTTGTACGAATTGCTTGATCATTTTGCATTCTTGTTGGGACTTTGTCTTTCTTGTGGTTGTGACTTTGTCAACATCGGCATGCCTCTTGACTAATCTTTTGCCAACTTGACTTGAATTTGTGGTTCGTCTTAGTTATGGAACTTCTCTATGTTAAGTATGAACTAGAAAGCTATCTTTAATATGGTTCACGATTCTCTTGATTATTGGGTTTCGACTTTACTTGATTTGGGGCTTCGGTCCATCGTGATATTGATTATGCTTGATGTGATGTATGACGTACATATTGAGCTAAAATTGTTGTTTGGAAAACTCTCTAGAATTGATTTTATAAGCTTTCTTGACACTTAAGCCTTCGAATATTGATATGGATATTTGGAAACTCTTCAAGATTTGATATTTGGTACTTTTGATATACTTGTTTACTTGATTTATTTTTTCTCAAAGCTCCTATCATAAGGAATTGGAGAATCTAATGGCTCCAAGCCCAAAGTTTATATGCCACTAAGCTTTATGCTTAGCGATAGTTGTTTTCTATCGTAGGTAATGTACGGGAAGAGATTTGAAGATGTCTATTTGGAGTGGACTTTTTGGGAGCTTTAGTGAAGATCACATTTGCATATGCATTTAGGTTTTGTATAGTTTTGGGATTTGTACATGATCCATATGTTACACTCATGTATGAAATTTTGGAGGCTTGGTGGACCACAAGACCATAAGCTTGTAACTTAAACTTGGTAACTTGTTTTCCTGTTTTAGGGTGTGCTAATAACCCAAGTCATATCATGTACTAAATTTACATTTTGCCATGTAATTATGTACAAAGGAGGTATTAGTTGAAATTTGTGTATAATATGAACTTGCAGTGGTACTGAATGGAAAATATAATTTCTCTAGGAAGTTGATTCAACATTTGATCATTCAAGAAGGGTGCTACCACATTAAATTGATACTTTGATATTGCATTTCTTTAAGGGATTTTACGAAGTGTATTATGAAAAAGAAAAAAAAAATGTCGCACCTTTAAACCTTTTTCGCATGAGCCTATTTCTGGTACTAAATTATTGTGAATATATTTTTAAAAAAATTTCTTCTGAACGTTGTAAGTATGAAATTCGGGGTGCTTGTTTTACATTCCTTATACCGATATATGTACATTCTTATACATATTATACAATTATACGATATATACACATGTATATGATGTTTAAATAATGTATCTACACTATAAAAAGTGTGTCAAACATTGATTATATATATTGTACTAGAGAACACCTTTAGAAACTCCATCTTTACTTCAACACCAAAATCACCACAACACACACAAAGGAAGAAGAAGAAATTTATAGCCTATACATAGTCAAACACATGAGACTTTTTTTTCCCCTCAGAATCAACATCTCAAATGAAAAAAAAAATAATGAACTAGAAATAGAACTTCAGATCTTATACGAGATGAAGAAATACTACACAATTGCTCAGAAGATAGATCTGACGGATGAAGTTAGAGTCGGTGCAACTTCGTCGGTGGCTACTATAGCTCTGTTAATAGAACAAATCGCGGCAATGATAGTGAAAATTGTTCTTCGAGACAACCATTTATGCTTGAGAGAAGAAAAAGTGAAGAGAAATTTAAAGATTTAGATCTAGAATGAATTAGAGAGAGGAAGAGAGAAGTGGGTGGAGAGAGAGAAGTGGGTGTTGAGAGTGAGTGAAAAAAATGAAAAGTTTATGTTTCTTAAGACAAAAGCCTCTTTTAATGGAAATATGGGCTAAATCCTGTAAATATTTGGAAAATGTTACATTTTATACTTTGCAATTATGAATTTTAACAAAACTATTACATTTCGTAGCTACATTTTAGAGAATCAAACGTTGTAACATGAGGAAGCTTTACCCTTGCACTCCCGGTGTTCGAATGATTCTTTTCAAATTTAAAAAAAGTATTTTTTTTCCTATTTTTGTATTTATATTGATAATCTTTTATAGGTTTGTATTTAAATGTCCGTTTCTTTATAAATATAAGAGTACACATGTGCTCGTATTGTATTAACAAAATTGGTTGCACCAAATATGTATTTGATGTATTGAGGTGTATCTCGAATAGCAACCTAACATTTAAATGTTAGAACGAGTATTTGGTCGATATATGTCATATGTATTTGGTGTATTCAATCAGTATTTTGATAGCAACCTTCTGTTGTATTTAAAAATACGAAAATATAGTCAAAATTGCAAAGCTAGCTACGATTTTTAAATGCAAAGTTGTAGTTATATATTGTTAGGAAATAGGTAGTTGTTTATGAAAGTTCTAAACGTACATAGACATAAGTGTTAAAAATACCATCCTTCTTTAAATTTTGCAATTACTCAAACACAATTTTTAAAGGACTCTTATGTAAATTTTTTAATTATTTTATTCATCTACAATACACGTTTGAAAAAGGAAAATGACCTCATTGCCCACAAAAAGTTAAATGATTTTTTCACCCTTCAAACAAAATTGTACAAAAGTATTTTTTTATGAATATAAAATCATACATTCTAATAAAAATAAGAAAAAAAAATCAGCATATTCAAGTAGGTACATTAATCTCTCCAACTTCCTATACTAAATTGGGTCATTAATCAAATTTCTCTCTCTCTCTCTCTCTCTCTCTCTCTCTCTATATATATATATATATATATATATATATATATATATATATATATATATATATATATGCATGAAGTTTCTTTAGCACTTGTGAAATCTTTGTATTCCCGATCAAACTCATCTATAATGCAATTGACTCTTTCACTTCTCGTCAGTTTCACTCCTTCTAGGAGAAAGTAAATATGGATGATTTTATATGAAGTCTAAATGAGCATAGAACAAATGAAGATACACTATATATATATATATATTCAGTTGTGAAACTTAATGAGTAGCAATTTGCAAGGGCAAAAGGGTGATATTAAAGAAAAACTTGGTTCACCTAATGGTCCATCTTATATGATCGTAACTCTGTAATGCTTGGCCGCTGAAGTAAGATTATTCATGTCTATTCTTTCGCAAGCTTTATTCTTGTGGCATTTGTGTATGCTAAATTGAGATCAATGGAATTGGATTCAGGAGTTAGGATTCAAAGTATAGTTTATCTATGTAAGTTTATGTTGTTTTTGTAGCTTTTGGTTGCTATCAGGTTTAACTCTTTTACGCATAACGTCAGATTTTTATAAAATGATTCAATGAGCATTGATTTTCTTAGCTAAGCATCTTACTGGTCCAATAAAAATTATTGCTTTTATGGTTTAACTAATTGTACTTTCTCAAGTATTAAAATCCATATCAAAAGCCTTAATTTTCTCTCCTATCTTAGATGTAGGACCTTGTTCCCTTTCCTCCAATAATGATACAAGAAACGGGGGAAAAAGACAGCTCCTTTATTTGGAATTAGAGAAGAAAGACAGATCAAAATTCTAGGTAAGCAACTATCACCGTCATATTATTACTTTGTTTAAAATTATAATCATCGTTTTCTATATGTCCCTTGAAAGACATAAGCGTGATCTAAATATATAATTTTAGTTAATAAATTATGATGGAAAATATAGCAATTTATGCTATTTCACAATTTACTAAATGCACCTGCACTATTTAACCTTTAAATATTATTTTATTGACTATTATGTGAGAAATTTGTATTCTCATGGGGACGGGACGGGTCCCGGTCCAAAGAACGGTCCGTAACACGAAATATGGGAGCGGGCAAAGGGGGTAGGGTGGACGGGGGGAGAAATTCCGGTCAGGCTCGGTACTTGACCGGCTGACCGGACCCGCCCCGCTGGAAAATTGATTTTTTTTTAAGTGATTAGACTTTTGACTGTTGGGAGCCTCCCAAAAATGTTAACGTTGGGACTCCAAACGGTCTGATTTTCAGCCGTTGAAGTCCCCTTCTCCCAAAATAATAATAATAAATACCCCCAAAGTTTAATAAATTGCATTTTAATCTAAATTCTAAACTATAAATACCTCTTCATTTTTATTAATTTTCACACAAATCATCCATCAATTATCTCTCTCTCCAATATTTGTTATCAATTATATCTCTCTAATATTTGGTGAAATATTATTGTTATTATTATTTTGGTGAAGTGGGTAATATTTAAATTTTGGAGCAACTTTCCAGCTTCAAGTAACATAATTTCAATTTCAAGGTTTACGGTTACGTCTGCTTTTATGCAGACGTTTGGTACACTAGTTCCATCCTTTAATTCATTTAATTCTTGCATTTTACTTGTGTCTTTTTTTCAATTAATTTTCATATTTTATTTTATTATACTTTGATAATATGTCTAAAAAAATTAAGATTTTAGGTAAAACTAAATATCCTTTTTTGACGGAGTAGTAAGGGTAAGTCCGGTTCTTCTAATACGGTTCTTCTAGTAAATCTAATTTTCAATTTAGAAACAATACGGAGGATTTCACTTATGTTGATGAAACTGATCTTTTTCTCCCCCTGGTTTTCCTCCTATTCCAAAAGAGTTAGAATTACAAAATGAAGCCTTAGATAGAGCTTATGGTAATTTAGATTTTGATGAATTTGAAAATTTAGAAGTAGAAGAAGGAGAGGAATTAGATTTAAATGAGACAACTACTAGTCCCTTGAAGCTCACTCGGACTACATCTCAATGAGCCGATCTTCCCCCAAACCTCCTGTGTGTGGGCGCAACGTCCTAGAACTAGTCTCGTATGAAAAATGACTTTAGAGATACTAAAACCTCGGTGCTATTTGTCACAAATGTAAAGGAGTTAAAAACACGAAAATTTGAGGGCGGGAGGTTTAGATAGACACTTGAGAACATGTGTTGGAAAACCATACTTCGATGCTCTATTGACTCGGAGATGCTAGTAATGCTAGTTAAGATCCGTTGGGGGATCTAATATGATCCAACAAACTTTAAATCCTTCGAATGTCACTCAAATTGCTTATAATAAAAATAGAGATTGAAAAACTAGCTAAAATGGTTGCGGTTTGTGGCTTGTTTTTAGCTTTCCTTCTAACATTATATTAGAGCTATGTATAACCCTACTTTTCAAGGCATTCCTAGATCCACTGTTAGAGCCGACGTTTTTAAATTTCAAATTGATTATTGTCAATATATGCGTTGTGTGTTCCATCACTTAGATACTAGAGTGTGAAACTTCGATATGCCATGGTCTTTGTTGTTAATGGCAATGATTATTTATGTGTTACGGCACATTGGATTGATCATAATTGGAATATGCAAAAGCTTATACTTGGTTATAAATATATTGGTGAGCAAAAAAAACAGGTTCTTATATTTCTACAAATGTTCTTGACATTTTGCAATTATATGGTCTTGTTGACAAAGTATTAACTATTACATTTGATAATGCTTCTCCCATGACTAAGAGTGCTGAACTTATGGCTATAAGAATTTTCCCAATTAACCTTGATATTTTTCATGTGCAATGTGCATGCCATGTTTTTAATTTAGTCATAAAAGATGGTCTTGATTTATTTGAGGATTCTCTACAAAAAATACGATATGCTTGTCAATATGTTTTTAGCGCTCATAAGCAAAGTAGAATTAATTTGTTTAAAAAATATGTGTTGAGCAAAATTTGCCTATTAGAAAAATTCCAAAAGAAGTTTGTACTAGGTGGAATTCTTTATATGAAATACTACCTATTGCTCACCAATATCAAAAACCCCTTCAATATATTTTTAATGCACATCATTATAATCCCCATGAACAAATACAAGATAGTGATTGGAATGAAATTGAAGGACTATGTATTTTTTTAGAAAATTTTATATTGCAACAAAAGCATTTTCCGATCAATACTATCCTACAATTGCACAAATGTTATTTTATATTTGTGGACTTTTTATACTATATAGAGAATCAAACGAATATGAGCAAGCCGTTGATGAAATGATTCTCAAATTTAAAAAGTATTTTTTTTTCCTATTCCCGATATTTATTTGATTGCTTGTATACTTGATCCGTCTTTAAAATTAAGAGGTGCTCAAGGACATGTTAACAAAATTTATTTGCAATTAGATATTACTCCTAACAAACATCCAAATGTTGAAGAGTGTAAACGTGGCATAGAATTAAAAGCTAAAATAATGTATGTTGGAAATCAACGTCCTTCACAAAAAAATAAAGCTAAATTTGAAATAGAAAATTTGATAGATCAATGTTGCATGACTGGTATTGCTAATACTCAAAATGAAAGTGATCTTGTAGAGGACGACGACAATGAAGACATGTTAGGATGGTGAAGGGAGCTTGACAAGGCATTTCCATTACTCTCAAAAATGACTCGAGATATCCTAACTATTCAATCATCATCAGTAGATTTGGAGGCAGCTTTTAGACGTAAGATCTAGCTTGGAGATTTTTGTACATTCATTAGCACAAGATATGGAGATCAACTTATTCGTGGATTGATCAACACAGAAAGAAGAAATTGTAGGCGACCAAAATTAACCCATCAAGAAGAAGAAGAATATGAAGAGATAATCAACACTAATAGCGATAATGGCATGGAACTTATGGACCGTCAAGGAGATATACCAATTCCAGGAATTGGATGCAACGGAAGCGATACGACATTTAGAAAAAATATACATAGATCCGTACAAGTTCTAGTGTGATAATTTATAATTAACTACTTAGATGCCTAGTTAAAACAGAACCCTTCCTAGAAGGTGGCTGTCTAGATTAGGTGACCTTATTGTAACTTAGAGACCTAATTGAAACAGAACTCTTCCTACAAGGTGACTGTATAGATTAGATGCTCTTCTTGTATTTCAGACTTTGAGTCAAGTTGAAATTTAAAAGATCTATTTTGAATAAATAAACATAAAGTTCTAACTTAAAATTGTTTTTCTTTACATAACTACAAAAAGAATGCAATTCTTTATAAAGATTATAAAGACTTGAAAGTATATTTAATATTATTAATAAATAATAAAAAAAATAGCCCATAGAAGTTCAAAAAATAGCCGTTGTTAAATACATTTAAAGACTGTAAAGTTATAAGTTATAAAAAATAAATAATTATTACTTGAAATTATTTTCTCCTTTTATAAATACCTAAAAATAAATCCAAGTCTTTAAATTTTTTTATAAAGACTTGAAAATTTAATAGTAACTTATAAGTTAAAAAACTAGCCATTATAAGTTCAAAAAAATAACCGTCGTAAAAAAATAACAGTTTTAAAATTATAAAAACTCAACTATAAATACCCCTCCATCCTACTTCATTCTTCACACAGTTATCTCTCTACCTCAATTTTAAAACTCAACTATCCTACTTTAAAGTTTAAACTTTCATGGAAAATCCTCCTCTTCCACCACCTCCTCAAAGAAGAATTTCTTGGGTATGGAATTTTTATGAGTGGGTAGACGAAGGAAATGTGCATTGTAACAAGTGTGAAAAGTTGTATCGTCATACGCTTAATCCCAACAAATTCCCCCATGGGGGTTACCGGACTGTTAAGAAAACACATGGAGAAATGCCACAAAATAAAAGATGAACTTTGAAGTTTATCTGTATCAATGTTAAGTGTTAACCGTTCAATTTGTATGTTTTGAAGTTTTATGATTTGCAATGTGTTTACGTTTCATTTCTATGTTTTGAATTTTAAATTTGCAATGTATTAGCCGTTTGTATGTTTGAATTTGTAATGTTATCAATTTAAATGTTAAGTTTGAAGTTTTATAAAATTTGTGTTTATTTAGTACTTTAAAATTAAATATTTAAATAAATTTAAAAAATCCCCCCGGTCCCCGTCCCCGTCCCCATGAGTGGGGTCTCGTGAGCGGTGTCGATATTAAAAAAATGAATAAATCCATCCCGTCCCCCTTGGGAGTAGAGGGGACGAAAAAACCACTTACTTTTTGACGTTTAGCATTGTGTCGTTCTTCATTGGAGAAGTATTTTAATGTCTACTATTTCTAAATTGAATTTTTTTCTAAAAAATGTCGATATTAAAAAAAAAGTCCCCTGCCCAGATTATATATATATATATATATAAAAATGTTATATTAATATAGTTTCGAAGTGTGAATAAAACATAATTCATATAAAGTCCTATTACATCTCCGTCCCGTTCCTTCGCCACCATTAGTTTTTCATCTTTTGAAGTATAAGTATTGATTAATATATTGATGAATGTGAAAAGGTGAAGAGGAAATGTGGTGTGTTTTAAAATTGCACGAAACGACAGCAGCTAGAATGCAAGTACTTTGAATATTAGTAATAAACCAACAATTTCCATCCAAAATAGGAATTATGACGGTGCAAATCAACTTAATTTATCTAGTATGCAACAGAGTAATTTATTATTGTGTCAAATTAGTTCTTCATTGAAGGGTTGTTTATTTAATGTCGTAGTTACTGCAAGTATTCTAAATTGTAATTAGTTTTGAGAGAATTTATTTTATTTAACTGGACAACTCGAATTCTATCCTATATAAAGTTACACTTTTTTTTTTTTTTTAGCTAAACCATCCACTCATGCTTTCACCAGTGTTTTTTTTTTTTGTTATATATCAATATAAAAAACATAAATTTTCTTATAATTTAACATATATTAGTTACACAAATTTTTTAAATTACAAACCAAACACTTGCTGAGCATCATGAATAAGATACCAAACGTGTTACCTCCTGACAAGCAACGATCCCTCACTGTCATTCATTGTCGGTAAAATAATCAAGTGTGCGGAGTTCACCTGCTCAGTGTTTCTTCAGAATAACTTGAGAGTGTCATTTAATTTTATTTATATACATATTGAGGCTTTTCAGATTATATATATATATATATATATATATATATATATATATATATATATATATATATATATGTTTACAAAAAAATTCGATATAGAAAGGGTCATTTTTTTATCACGGACTAATAAAAATGGATAGCCGCATAGTGAAAAATTGCAAAAGAGAGAGCCCCAAAGGAAAGATTCTTACAGAGACGAGCCCAAATTTCCCCCCAAAGTTCCCCCTAAATTTAATGTCACTACGAAAAAAAAGTTGCCTGGTCCTTATGCTTTTATTTTTCTCTAACTAGACAAAGTCCCACATGCCATCTCCGTTTTTTTTTTTCGCCACAATATGGAAAATTTTGTATTCGCTGCACCACTAATTGTAGCTAAGTATGGAGTGAAATTGATTAATATATTGATGAAAGTGAAAAAGGTGAAGAGGAAATGTGGTGTGTTTTAAACTGGATTGAACTTCACGAATCACGATATACAGATATATATATATATATATATATATATATATAATATGAGATTCTAATTATAGTAATATTACCACCTCAACAATTTCCATCCAAAACAGGAATTATGGGTGCAAATCATCTTAATTTATCTAGTATGCAACAGAGTAATTTAGTTTCCATAACAGGAATTATGAGTGCAAATTATCTTAATCTATAATCTCAAACGACCTCCCAGCTCTTGAAGGGTCGTTTAATAGCTAGTCAGAGTTATGCAAGTATTACTAATGTAGGGATTAGTTTTGAGAAAATTTATGTATTATTTTATGCTGGAATTAGTTACTCCATATTCTATCCTATGTAAAGTAATACATTTTTTTTTTTTTTTAGCTAAACCATCCACTCATGCTTTCACCTCCCGTGGTGGTGGGGGGTTTGGCGTGGACCCCTACCTTGTTATATATCACAACATAAAGTAATACATAAATTTTCTTATAATTTACACATATATTAGTTACGCAAATTTTTTAAATTACAAACCAAACGCCGTATTGATTCTATACATGAATAAGATACCAAACGTGTTACCTCCTAACTAGCAACGACCCCTTACTGTCCATTCATTGTCTGTAAATTAATCAAGTATGCAGGAGTTCCCTTTATACTCTGAGCAGTGTGCCCATCCTCCTCCATCAGAATATCACTTGAGAGAACTAATGTACTTCTAACATCTATATACTCCCTCCGTTTTAATTTATGTGAACCTATTTGATTAGATATGAAGTTTAAGAAAGTAGAGAAGACTTTTAAGCTTGTGGTATAAAATGAGTCACATATATTTTATATGACTATAAATCATTACATAAAGGTAAATTATTTCCAAATATAGAAAGAGGTTATTTTTTTTTTATACGGACTAATAAAAATGGATTCACATCGATTGAAACAGAGAGAGTATTTTTTACATATAATTTAGGAAAGATGACGAGCCCAAATTTCAAGATTTGTTTCTTAGGATTTACCCTAAATGAAAAAGCAATAGATTGCCTTGGTCCTTATGCTTTTTATTTTTCGCAAAACATGTGACAACTTGCTTAGTTGGGTCCACATGCAAAGGATTTCATCTGACATTTTTATACTGGAGAGAAAAAAGTATGGATTAGTTTTAACTATTACATAATTAAGCTGAACGAGGAATCATGGACCGATTCTAAGGACTTCATTTAGGTATGAAAGAAAACTGACATGATATTATAAAATACAATACAGTATATCACTAAACTCCTCAATATTCAGAGCTAAAGATTAATTTCACATACGGAAGAAGAGATTTGAAAAGTGTTGTATTAATCAAGTTGAAAATATTATCTTCATCAAAAGGATTTCACTATTATATTAGAATTAAGACCATTGACATTCACAAAATTTTGGAAGGAACTTACTGTACTTCTTCTTGTACTTAGAGTTGCTAAATTTATCAGTGTTTTAAAAGGCGCAAGCGTAAGGCGAGGCATTTTGCATTTGTGTAAATGTACTATAAATTTAAGGAACGGGGCGTAAGCCCCATGTGTACTTAATTTTTAATATTTTCTAAATTAATAAAATAAAAATATAAGTAAAAAATATATTAAAATTATATAAATCAAAAAGAATTATTATAAAAATGTATATATTTATTATTAACATGCTAACATATGCATGAACTATTAAAAAAATCTTGAAAAAGTGAATGTAAAGATGCATTACACAATAACATGACTATGATGAAACATAATTAGAGTTGACAAAACGATACTCTGTCCTAATAATTCAAAGATAAAATTGACAATAGTATAAAGTTATTATTTTAAAACCTAAAATGTAGATACAAATTAATACTCATTATAATACAAATAGTGTGAGTAGAGTCTTCAAAACATTATCTAAAGAGAGTGATATCAAAAGAAATTCTAAAACTAAAAACTATCTTGAAAAAGATAAATTGAAGAATGCTAAGAAAATCTTGAAGAAAATAAATCATAAAGAAGGAAAATGCAAACATGGAAGATAGTAAGAATTGGAGGACAAAACTATCACTACAAGAAAACATGGAATTAGCGATGGACAAAATTTCGTAGCTAAACAGCAAAATCCCATGCTAATATCATTTAGCTACGGATTAGCAACGGATTATAAGAAAAATCTAATTAGCGAGGAGCTATTTAGTGATGGATTAGCTAGGGATTACTGACAAATGCCGTAGCTAACTTCATGTTCTCTTGTAGTGTATTTGCTTTGTAGTTTACTTTGCATACAAAGGTGTAAAGTGTATATGTTATTCCATAAACAACAATGAGAAAAGCTTATGAATTTAGGATAAACGATTAGAAAAAACTTTTGACTTTTGGAGATATTTAGTTTGAGAATTTACTGGGTATTTAACTTTTTTAAAAAAATATCAAGCAATTTTGGCTCAAATTTGTAAAGTTCCCGGGGCTTACGCCCCAAATGAACGCCCCAAATGTTGGGGCTTATGCCTAGGCGAACGCCCCGAAGGTTGGGGCTTACGGCCCTTTTTGTCTGCCTCTACGTTTTTGGTCTCTAGAGCTCTCCCAAAAACGCCTTTTATAACACTGAAATTTATATGTACTTCTACTTAGAGTTATCAAATTTATGTGTACATATAGTGTATAGATTTAAGGAAAGAAGAATGACTCAATTTTAAGGTGTAGCAAAAGGAAATGATTATAAGGAATACATGTACCAAGATGAATTACAGTATACTACCCAGAAGAATTTGTAATGTATATTTTCAACCTCAAAACGACATTCTCTATGTGACCATCTTATCTAAAAGCTTGAATGTTAGAAAACACATTTTTAGTTACTCATTTATATATTATAAGCACGCCCCTGTTCAGGTTTGATTCTTTTTATGGGCCAAACACATGAAAATCCATTTTTTTAATAATGTGTGGCATAGTGAGGCTCAAACCAAAGACCTCTACCTACTCTGATACTATGCTGAATAAAATGTGTGTCCATATCTCATTTAAAAATTTAAGCTGCTAGAGAGAGATACTTTTATTTACTTAGTTATATATTCTCAATACTTACTACGTGTGTACTGTATAAAACAAACGCAAATTTCATTTCTCCTTTTTTTTTTTTTTTTTTCAGGCTGCTACTGTTGTTGATTTCTCCATATCTTTGAGGCTGGACTAAACTATACAGGGTAGATACTCCAAACATTTATATAAGGAGGCTCTAATTTCAGTAGCTATTCAATCAAAATCTCTCTCAAAGTTCCTAGCAATCCAAAAAAGCTCTCTCTCTCTCTCTCATGGCAGTTAAGAATATAGAGACTCTAGTTTTGGGGAGAGTAATAGGAGATGTTGTTGATTCATTCACTCCCACACTAAAAATGACAATAACTTACAACAATAAACAAGTTTACAGTGGCCAAGAGCTCTTCCCTTCTGTAGTCATTGCTAGACCTAGGGTTGAGGTTCAAGGAGCTGATTTGAGAACTTTCTTCACTTTGGTAACATTTCTAAGTTTTCCATCCGGAGATTTCTATGAGTACTTCTCATTGTCTAAATATATATATGTGTATATAGTATATATATTTAGACATATAGTTTGATAAATCCATCATCATAATTTCCTTATTATATTGTTGTAGGTCATGACAGACCCTGATGTTCCTGGCCCTAGTGATCCTTTCCTAAGAGAACACCTTCACTGGTACGTGCTATGTTCAAGAAAATCTATGAAAAAAAACTAGACGAAATAAGCCAAAAAAGAAGAGGAATTTCGATTTAGAATTCTAGATTAGAATAACTCCGCTGCATATATGCCTGTTATTCATCATAAACTAGGACTCTCTCCGTACCAATTTATTTGATACTATTTTCTTATTAGCTCATTGCAAAAAGAATGATACATTTTAATATTTGAAAATAGTTGATTGTAACTTTTCATTTTACATTAATGATACATTTTAAGCTTTTGTAGTCACACAAACGTTATTATCCCCATGGGAACCGAAACTTGAAAAAATAAGAGTTGGTACAAGTTAAAAATAATATACTGCTGATATATTGAATTCTTTAACACTACTAGTGTATATAAATTAAGTCTCATTGATGGTATAATTTATCATACACTCGGGAAGCAGGGGCGGAGCTAGGTAGGCTCCAGGGGTTCATCCTGATATTGAAATCTTATTTTTGAGCCAAAAAAATATATATGTATATACAAGATTAAAATTATTTTTTTATGTATATATAGTAGATGTTGAAACCCCTGACTTCTTCGTGTATTTACTTCTTTATATTTTTGAACCCCTAAGTGAAAATTCTTTAACACAGTCAGTATATAAGTTGAATCTAAGAGTGCCTCAATTGGGAACAATATGTTATAGGATTTACTATGTTATATATGGAACCACAGTTCAGAAGGATAATTGTTGATACTGTTTTACTATATTATAATTTGCAGGATCGTAACTGATATTCCAGGAACAACAGATTCCACTTTCGGTATCATCACTATCACTATCTTGGTCTCGATAGTATATTACAACTGGAGAGCGATTAAGAAGATGCGTGCTTGGATATCGTAGTAGTATCATTACTACTATATATTACTGCTACTACTCCCTCCGTTTTATTTTATGCGTTTTAATTTCACTGGTACCAAATTTTAAGAATATAAAATAAAATTTAAAAATTGAATCATGTAATTTTGAACAAAAGATTTGTATAACATATAAGAAAAACACTCTTTGAATCTTCTGATCTTCAACATGCGCGTCACTCCTATAACGGAGTGTCATTCCGAAAACTTTTTTCACTTTATGGTGTTTGGCCATAAAAATTCCAAATACTACTTGAAGTTGTATTTGGAATTTGAAAAACAACCAAAACTTATTTTTCACTTTTTTCATACAAAAACTATAACCAAACACAATTCCAACTTCAACTCCAAATCCAAAATACCAAATAAAGTGAAAAATATTTGGTTTTCATGGCCAAACGCCTACTAAACATAGAAGACGCAATATTTTTTAAACGGACTAAAAATGAAAGAAAGATACATAAATTGATTTTAAAAGGAGGGATTATATAATTCAACTTCTTTTTTGGTTTCTTTAGGTTGATTTTTGACATGATATTGTATACTTATTTTAAATGTGAGCAGGAAAAGAGTTGGTCAGCTATGAGACCCCAGAGCCTAATATTGGAATACATAGGTTTGTGTTTGTTCTCTTTAAGCAAAAATGCAGACAATCAGTAGTTAGCCCATCACCGGCTGCTTCAAGGGATCACTTCAACACTCGCAACTTTGCCAACGTTAACGATCTCGGTCCGCCTGTCGCCGTCGTCTTCTTCAATGCACAACGAGAAACAGCCTCCAGGAAGCGCTAACGCAGTTTGCTTTTCTGTCCCTAATAAGTTTGATATAAACATCGGATGTATGACTTATATATTTTATTTTGTTCGGTGGTATATGATTAATAGATATGCAGGATGTTTTATAAGCGGCATTAATGTTAAGATGAACAAATAAAAATCACTATGACATCATATTAAAAAGCATAATTCTAGTGTACTTTTTTTTTTTTTTTTTGGTTAAAGAGTTATTTATTGATATTAAGCAGTCCTTACATTGCTTTAGATAATGCCAAGGTTAATGCAAAGATATGATATTTGGGCCTAATGAACTCCAAAAGCTAGCTCGTGAGGTGATGATTGTCCAAGACCATATAAACCCAATCAATGTAGGACTCTAACCCACTCTAACACTCCCTTCACGCCCAAGCCAACTGGAGCATTCGGCAACCCAAATACGGATGGACTTGACTCTGATATAATGTAAAAATATGACACTTGGACCTAACTCAATCCCAAAAGTTAGATTATGAAGGAAGGATTGTTCGAATTCATATAAATAGACCACCAATCTATTTCCCAACCAATGTGCATATATGGAACTCTAACTCACTCTAAAAGTTACCATGTTTTCTAGATTATGACTTACATAAGAAGAGATTTTTTTTAGTGATATAATTAAGAAGAGATTTTTTTAGTGATATAATGCTCTTTTTGTTTGGCTTTACCTATTTGTTGATGCAACCATGGTGATTAACTGTTGCGTTCTTGATTCCTTGTTTCGCCAAAAAGTATGTAACTTTCTTTGACAAGTTTTCATTACTATAACTTTCTTTGACAAGTTTTCATAGCTAGAAATTTATTCACAATAGCGTTACTTATGATGCTAAATAAAATTGAAATGACTTATTACTATTACTTTAGCTCAATAAATATATTATTGCTCAATTGCCGTTTAAATGGTTTAGAGCATTGATTGGTTCGACACTCCACAACTAATTACTTTTTTGACAAATAGCTAATTAGGCTAGGTTTAAAAAACTACAAAAGCACATTCAGGAAGACTTGAACACCCAGCCTTTAGCAATCAAAAACAACATCAGCCTACAAGGTTGCAGAGATGAAATTAGAATTTTGAGTTTATAAATTTTAGACAGATTATTTATACATATTAAGTGAATTTTTAAACACCAGTACGTCCAAGGTATGGACCAAAGCTAATAAATTCCGTCGAACTCGTAGACTAAAGCTTGTAACTCTGCCTCTACTAGGTTGTACGACTTCTTGTTCTGTTACTATCGGATCTACCGCCATGTTAATTCATACATACAATTTTATATATATGTTTTAACAATATTCATAATATAATTAGTAAAGGTATCCAACGAATAACCATTAATCAAAAATTTTAAGTTTGATTTATTGTAATTAGTGGATGAAATTAGATATTTTGAGATCAAAAGTTTGGTATTTATTTATCTATTTTCAATTTTAAATTATTGAATTTATACATCCAATATATCGAATTTGGAAATACGAACGATATTGAACGCTAAACCCCTATAATTGTTTACCACATATATGGTAACATTGTAGTGATTTAGATGTCTTGATTGACTATGTGAATTCATAATGGGCTTGAGAGTGGAGATCTTAACCTCTATATGTGATTTCTCTGAAAGCTAACAAGTCAATTATTAGACAAATTATGCTACTTTGAATTTTAAACCAAGTTCATATACTATATATATATAAATATATAAACTTAAAATAAATAAATAAAAAATAGGATTTGAATTAATATATATATACCTTTTTAAACTAATCAAATGACTATCCTTCCTAAAAATAAAAAAATGAACACATCAAAGTTTTTTTATATATGTTTTAAGAAGAAGATTTTTTTTTCAAATATAGTAAGAATCAAATCAACAAGTTTTATGGCTCGATGAACTAAATTTTATAAATAAATATCGATTTCCTTTTCTATATTTCTCTTTCTATATAGAGAAAATATTCTAATACAAATATTTAATCGGTTGAAATAAAAAATTTGAATTTGAATTAAAAGTTAAAACATGTGCAATTCAAATATCATCATATAAGGAATATTAGAATTTCCCCCCCGTAGATTGGGTTATCCTTGTAATGAATTTATAATGCAATAAAAATTTAAAATTGATTATACCCCCTAAAATTTAGTTTAGCGATTATAAATTCTAAAATGTTTAATTCAATGTCTTGAATTTGAAGTAGTTAGCCATATATTTATGTGGAAAAATGGTTAAAAAATTATCTCCTTTATATCGGCTTTTCTCTATTTATATATATTTTTATTTTGCATTCTCTTTTATTATGCTTGAGAGTGGAGATCTAACCTATATCTTATTTAAATAAATAATTAAAAAAACAATCACTAATTAGAAAAAAAAACAACCGACGCCTTATATGAGTTGAAAATTTCGAAATTTGTGGAGATAATTAAGTAATCTTACATAAAATTAAGAGAGATTTAAAGAGAACTTCATTAAGAAGGATTTTGGAAGTTATAAAAATGATACGGGACATAAATAAGGTATGAAATAATAAAATATCAATCAATAATGATACATAATTATTATATTTATGTTTTTGCAAACTATTAAGCAAAAAAAGGGTGATAAATTTCTGGAATCTTTCTATCTATGCCATCAACCAACTCTCCAAACATCCTCCTTACTTTTGCTTTTCATTGCTTAAAATTTTCAATGTTTATAATCTGTATTACATCTTTAGTTTCTTGATTTATGTTGTTTTGCATAATTATGATATAAAGGTGATTGACTTTCTTGATCTTTTTCTTTTTTATCCTTTCAACACTAGGTTTTGGTAGAGTAGGAGATCAAGAATGTTGATGAGAAGTTTTCTCAAGGACAAATAATTCAAAATAAGAGTTAATGGAGGTTGAATTTGAATTCAAACTTATGTTTGGAACAAAAAAAATTATTTGTCTTGAATGATTTGAATTATTCATAGTGTTGATAGTTTGTAAGTTTGGTGAATGCTTGATTTGGATACAAAAGTTTAAACTTCCTAACTATCCCAATTTATGTATCGACTTTTCACTTCTCCTAACATTGGGTGGTGCGCATGAATTTTGATAAGGGGTCTTGAAATATATTTTTTTACCAAATTGATATGGTAAAAGTTATAACTTATATATTTCATGTAATTTTCAAATCTTATATATCTATTCCAATTTTTTCAAAGTTTAATCAATTTGACCCTCGAAAAGTGAAAAGTATCTCATAAATCACATTTTAATATGATTAATATTCTTTAATTTTATATATATGTTTTAACGATATTCATAATATAATTAGTAAAAGTATCCAACGAATAACTAGTGTCTAAGGTGCATCCGCCCCTGATAAGGGTGGACATAAATAACGGAAAATTGAATTACCAAGTTTAATCAGATTTACCGTACGGAAGTTTGATTTATCATACTGGACCGAATATTTTAAAAGTTTGGTATTTGGTATCTATTTTCAATTACCGATTATCGAATTACTGAAATCGAATTTGGAAATACCAAGCCGATATTGAACGGCCACCCCTAGAATTGTTTACCATATATATGAGTAACATTAACGAGTGATTTAGATGTCTTGATTGACCTATGACGCCAAATTCATAATGGGCTTGAGAGTGGAGATCTAACCTCTATATGTGATTTCTCTAAAAGCTAACAAGTCAATTATTAGACAAATTATGAACATATCTTATCAAAATATCTCTTCTTCAATGCATATTACCGAGTTACCGTAACCAAATTTGATTTAATGTACCAGACCGAACATTAAAAGTTCGGTATTTGCTATCTACTTTCAATTATCGAATTATCATAATCGAACTTTTGAAAATATCGGACCGACACGGAACGCCCACAGATTTACTCTACTTTCAATTATCGAATTATTAGAATCGGACATTTGAAAATATCGGACCGACACGGATCGCCCACAGATTTACCCCTGAATCCATGAAAAATAATCCCACGGATCTACCCTGAATCCATGAAAAATAATGTCATAGTTGTAAGAGATTCCTTCCTTATTTGTACGACGTACCAGTCGAGTCTAGCCTTTCCATTAAAGGCGATAAGTATATCTTTGAATTTTGATGACTCATTAATTTGTCTTTTATGATTATTATTATTATTATTACTATTATGGGGAGAAATTTCTCTACGATTGTACATCAGTCAGGCTTTTAATTATTGTCAAGATGACTATTATGAACTGCACGTTGCGAAAACCATTTTTGTTCTGAAAACCAATCTGCTTTGCTTGAGCTTTTGAAAACTTTTAGACGAATTACCAGTTATGTACTATGTTGTTTGATTTTTATTTTTAAATATAGATTGTTAATGAGAAAAGAAGAAGATTTCAATTTTTAAATATAGATTGTTAATGAGAAAAGAGGAAGATTTCACTGGATTTTGGATGGCTATTAAATTGAACCCGCAATAATATAGATTAAATAAATTATGACATCTTAACCATTGAATTATCCATGAATTCATCGTACACATTTTTGACAAATTGATAAGAAGCACTTTTGGTTCTTTATAGAAATCTTTTGACGATCGAGTACTCACGAGTGTTTCCTAGCTCCATCATAAAGGACACTGTAATGCTACATGTGCCTGTGAAAAAATATAGGACACTGTGTTGTAACATGTGCCTCTGAAAATGGATTAGATCAACATTTTAATATTAAAACTTAAATATTCAAAAAACTAACGATAAGCATTACTCCCTCCGTTTCAATTTATGAATTTGACTAATCTTCGATACTAAATTGGATTAGATCAACATTTTAATATTAAAACTTAAATATTAAAAAAAACTAACGATAAGTATTATAACTTATAAGTTGTAATTCTTTCCATGTCAATATAATGAAAAATACATTTTAAAATGTTCGATTCACACAATTTGAATCTCGAGAAGCGAAAAATATCACATAAATTAAGACGGAGGGAATACATTTTAAGACACGACATTTTGAGACTTTTATCAAACCAATCAACTATTTATTATTAATTTAAACCATTTTAATTAAGTACATGACTATTTACTTACAAAAATAATCTACACCATCTAAAAGTAATATTCAACAGTTAATGTTTTTCAGTTACTTTTAATTGACCAACTCAAAAAGACTCTTTAGTCTTATCTTAGTTCGTGCATGCAGATGCAGGATATGTTTTTCTCTTTTTGAATTTTACCGAATCTGGCACCCCATAATAATAGAGTAAAGCTTATCAATTTTGGGATATGAAACAAATGGAGCTGATCTTGTTAAGTTCATTTCCAATTGGATCAGATTGAAAGCCCATCTGCATGAATTAATAGGCTTAGTAGAGTTGTACCAGGCTTTTCTACTGTTTAGGTTAGCCCAATTTGCAAAAGGAAGAGTCCAGAAGGATTAGTGAAGTGTCAGTACTACTTAACTGCTCAGAAATTGACATACATAGCCGCCCATCAAAATAATATGTATATTAATGTGTAATATGCACAAAATACATATTTACGAGACATACTAGCGTATGTTTATTGTATATTTAGCTAGTGAATGTAATTACTTCGGTCGACCGGCCAAATGTGTAACTTGACCCACACAAAAGTAAAAATGTATTGTTCTTTTCATGCTAGTGATCAATTTACTTCATTTTGCACTGCTAATTAAAACTTGGAGCGCTGAAATATATGGTATAATGACTAAAGATATTACTAATTCTATAGCGTAAGTAAATTACAAAGAACTCTTGCTAAAGAGAAGAAAGTAAGATTAATGTAATAGTTGAGTAATTAATGAAAGCTAATATTATCATATTAGCATCGGCGGAGGATTCACCATAGAAGCTATGAATTCAGCAGAACACAATAATTAAACAGTAGAAATTCACTTAATATATATAAATAATTTATCAAGGACTTAGTAAGTACGTTGTGGTCTAGACATGATAAATTTAAAATCTTGGATCAGTATCTATCATGTTTTTGGTTCTTTGTAGTAATGAAATTCAGCAACCATTGAAATGCAGCTAAACGAGAAACCACTTGGTGGCCATGAAATGAAGGTATCACAAGCTTTAGTTGCGGTAGGAATGGCGCTGGAAACATCAGCAATAGGCAATAAACAATTTGCGAGAAGAGTGCAACTACTTGTTGTTGCTTTAAAATAACTTTCCCAATTATAATGGGGTGGTGGCATATTATTCACCAACTCAAAATCTATCTCAAATAACTCCTCTTCTTCTTCATCATCTTCTTGTTCTTCTGCCATATGAATCATAATTTTGCTTTCTTCTTTGAGTTCTTGATTGGCGAGTACTAGAGCCATACTTGTCTTTTGTGTGTTATGTTGTGGCCCCTGAGCACACTGAAAATCAGAATATGGAGCACTAGTATTTATGGTGTGTGTTGAGTTGGATTAAATGAAGCCCTAAATTAATTTAGTTGGTTAAGTAGCAGAACGCTCTTCAACAAATCTTCAACTATCTGAGAAACTTAGATATTTGGTAGTTATTTATTTCTTAATGCATCTTAATTAGTTGTTGTTTTAGCATCTTCTACAAGTTAACAAGGCACTATAATACTAATTAAAGTACTAACTACTACTAGTAGTATTTTATTTAGGTATAAGTTCTATACTAATTTGGGAAAAAGATATCCATACAAACAATGCACTATAATATTATTTAACGTACTAACTAGTACTAGTAGTATTTTATTTAGGTATAAGTTCAATGTACTAATTTGGGAAAAAGATATCTATTCAAACAATCATTTTTTAGGTAATTATATATAAATATCTTAATAACCATTAATTGATACTCTGATCGAAATATATTTAATATGATATTACATGTTAAAATTCATCAATAATGTAATTTCTTTGTCAGTATACAACATAAACCCTTTTATCTTTATGAAAGAAGCAAATGATACTAATATGGTTCAGTCATCACCATATTGTACTAAAAATATAAATATTTTTTACGTAATTAGTACATTTTTATCTAGTTATACCCGGCCAGGTCATTTTTCAAACTTTTTAAACTTTTTGGTTCGCATATAAGGTTTATCATGAATGGTTATACATTGTTTTATAATGTTCCCCCTCCTTTGTAATTTTTTTCTTTTTTAGTAATATACGAGGTAGGGATCAATGCCCCCACTACCACAAGATCAGGTAAAAGTTTGGGTGGATGGATCGGAATTAATTAAAAAATGGTTACACGTTTTGTAATTTCTTAATAAAAGGATCATTAGCAAATTTCTTGTTTTGTTTATTTGATATTGTTCGTGTTGTGCCAGGAACTATTTAAGTATTGTGGTAATGAAACTTAGCTACTACTAATTGCTATTTTTCTTTCAAATTGAACAACAATGATCTTCTTAATTATATCGGACTTTATTTGTATTAGTCTTCCACCTTGTTTGTTTCCCTGAAAATTTGAACTGAGAATTAGCTGGAGAATTGTTTTCTATCATATTGCATATGATTAAGGGTTGCCTCAATTTAATTTCAAGAAGATCATGTAAGTTGTAACTATTAAGTTTTAAAATAACACAGAGGCATAGAGATGTGTATGTGAATCAGGTCACAAAATAGATTGTTGCTTCCACCTAAATCAGCAAAGAAAGGTCAGCAAAAGTAGAGCTAACAACCACAGCGGAAATGAACTGCAGAAGATTTTTATCACACATTTCTTAATAATAAGAAAATAATAAACAATGGACATAGGAAGCAGCATGATACGTCAAAGCCACGTCACAAAAACTTTTTCTTGTAATTTTTTTCTATTACATGCATGTCATGATTATAGAGTAAGAAGTTAGGAAGGCAGTAATAATTAAACCATTCAGACTTTATTATGTGAAAAATTTCACAAAAGATAAATCTGTAATAGATTGATAATATATCACAAGAATTTCGTTTGTGTCTAGCTACTAAGCACTCATGAGGGTCGTTTGATTAAGTATACGGCCTATGCTGAGATAGCAATATAAGAAATATTTATGTGATAAATGATACAACAATTCATGTTAAGCTACAAACTTTTGTGCACCACCTTGGTGTCGCGATAACAAAGAATCCATTTGGTTTAGCAATGAAAAAAGTTATGGGATTAAGACTCAGGATGAAGTGATGAAGAATTAATATTATAATTATATTTCAGACTTGACTTCTTAAAACAAGAAGTCACATAGAATTGAAAATTTATTCAACAAATAATCAATGGGTATCCATAAATTGAAAGAAGAAACAACGTTCCCTCATAGTTAGGTGCATCTGTTTAAGACTGTAGATGTATCATTTCTTGGTCATTGGTTTGAATTGGCCTAATTATCATTTTTTTGGGCGGATGGTCCTTCAAAGGCACTGGTCTTTAATTTTGGTCCCTCAAATTGGTGGTCTTTAATTTTTGCATACTTCAATAGTTCAATTGTTCCTTTTTGCACTTCTGATAAAAAAAAAAAAAAAAAAAAAGGAATTTTACAAGGCAGAGGTTTGTAAAATTTCAACAATTCAAAAATTTGCCTTAAGATATAGTTTGAAACTTTTCTTCGAATCCAAACTCTACCTTGAGATTTTTTAAAAAAATTTTGATTGGCTCTATTCCTTCCCAAAACTTCAAGAAGTTTTTCGAAGGACAAATTTTAAAAACCACCACTTTGAGGGCCAAAAATTAAAGACCAGTGCCTTTGAAGGACAATCGTGCACATGACCCCCTAATTATTCTCATTCTTTTTGGGCCAATCTATGCAACTTGGGCTTGTCGCTAAAGACGGGGCAATATCCCTATTTGTAATCTTTCTAAAGGTTTTGTAGTCACCACTCACCACTCACCACCAATATATAGTTGGAATTTTGTTTATTTGATAATTATTGATAATTGTGCCATTAATTTATTTATATTTAGTAATGAAACTTGATTTTGTAAATTGCCATTCATTCTATACCAAAATACAACAATGATTTTGTGGCTAGAGTGGTTATATCGGACTTTATTTGTATTAGTCTTCCACCACATTACTTTTCTTATATATTTTTCCTATCTCCTGAGTGTAGGTCATATATAATGGCTCATATTGTATCTTATATGTATTTGGCCTAAGTGTCTTGTATCTGAATGTATTTGGCTCAAATACATTCAGATACAAGACAAGCAGCTCAAATACATATGAGATACATTCAAATAAAGTTCGAATGCACAAAAGGTAGCTACAAATAGTAAATTCGAAAAGGTAGCTACGAATGGTAAGAAGGGACAATAAGGTAGTTATTTATGTAAGTTTACCTATATATTTCGGTTTTCCAAAACTTAGCTCCCGTTTGGACATAAGTTTTTATTATTTTTTCAAAACAAAAAAAAAATTGTTAATGGAATTTGATTTGTTTTTTCATTTTTTCGCAGAAAAGCTTTCAAGTTCCAAATATTGATTTGAGGTTAGTTTTCGGGTGAAATTTTTTCTTACACTCACGAAACTTCAATTTTTTTTCAAGTAAAATGTCTTTCCAAACACAAATTCAACTCCAAAAACTATTTTTCAACAAAACTTCAAAAACTTCTTTTTTTCAAGTTTCAACCAAATCTGTATCCAAACACTAGCTTATTCTTGATTCAGTTCTGTCACGTGCTAATGCTTCCTTCTTATAGCAGAGTATTCTAGGTTGATTTATCAGATGGTCACTCAACTAATACTCCCTCCGTTTCAATTTATGTGAACCTTTTCGGAGTATGAGGGTCAAACTTTATAAATTTGCCCGTAAATTTTGACATAGATTTTTGAAGTTTGTAAAAATAAAATTTATATATTTAGAAACGAGTCCGTGGCATTTTGCACCCTTAATGTGTGTTCTTTTTTT